>NC_142112.1:33841793-34144748 GCF_056152115.1 Neolamprologus brichardi
ACTCCACAACTTTATTAAAAAACCCATCAATGTATTTTCACTTAAACAAGCAGCTGTTTTTTTATGTGTATTAAAGTTGTATAAAAAATTTAACAGTGCAAATGCAAATGCCTTGGAGCAAATGTCGGCCAATTTCCTCTGGAAAATCCTTTTGGTTTAACTGTCAGCAAGCAATTTGCATTTGCACTGTTAAATTTGTATATAACTTAAATGCACATAATGTCATGACCCTGTGCCTTCTCAGCTGACTCTGTATGGCTACAGTTGTTTTTGTTGTGCTGCATCTCTCTCTCCCCTCCGCGCACTGCGCTCTACCGGGGCGGAGTCATGACGGCTCCAGCCCCTGGCTCGGACACCTGCAAACAATCGTCTCATCTCATCCACTTCTTAAGGCAGCTGCTGAGAGTGCTTCCTCGCTGGATTATTGTGTAACACTCGTCAGTGTCATTTCTAGTCCGAGCTTTTACCCGAGTTTCTTTCGTGCCGCTGCTTACCTGTTCTTCCTCCCTGTGCCAGATTCTCGCCAGCCTGAGGACCGCCGTTTGGTGAGCCAAAAGCCGGAGTCCGAGCTACCTGAGCTTCAGTGAAGGATTGTGTACATAGCCGTCCCCTTCCCGTGCCTGTGTTTCCCGGAGACCCTCTTCCTGTGCCCCCTCACTTGTATATATCCGCACCTGGTGTCTGTGTGTAATAAATTTGTGAACTTACATGACGGTCTGCCTCCGAGTCTCTCCTGAGCCTGACACATAAAAACAGCTTGTTTAACTGAAAATACATTGATGAGTTTTTTAATAAAGTTGTGGAGTTGTAAAGTATTTTGTCTAGTGTCAATTATATTGTCAGTTATATTGTTATCACAAATTAAAAACAAAGTAACTTTTTGTAAAACTGTTATATTTAGAGCATCTTTTAAGTGGAATAAATTGCCTTATAAAATTAGAGAATTATTCAAACTATTCAAAACTTCAATGACCACTTAAAAGCCGATTTACAGAGCTTTTAGTTGTTGTAATATTTTAAGAGATTATTTGTTTTTGAAATTTGTGCAATGTGCCTCAATGTGATTGATATTATTATTATTATTATTGATTCCTTATAATTTAACAATTGTGAAACCTCGCTGTGGATGTAAGAGACAAATTGTGAGGATATCTTGAATCCACTTTATTGTATAATATTTTATGTGATTGTATTTGACGGAAGATGAGCAACATCTGTTGTGGAAGCTAAAGGGGTTCTTTTTGAATAAACAAACATAGGATTTATTATCACTGAATAATTATGTATAAATCTATAAAAATTAAAGAAAGATGTAATAGGAAACAACACTATAATATAAATGATAAAATAATAATTTAGTGTGTGTGTGTGTGTGTGTGTGTGTGTGTACAATCAGGAGGGATGGGCATGATTTTAGTGTTTAAACAGTCATGAATTCTTTTTAACACCAGGTTGGATGTAATGTGTTAGAACTACCAGCAGGTGGGGATAAGAGACCTTTAAGGTGTTTGGTGCCACACTCCACCTTCAGGTTTAAAATGGAGGGAGTTTGAAGGCTCAGTTTGTTCCACGACTGCATTTCACTCACTGCCTCTGTTTGTATCTCTGTCACTGCAGGACCAACATGGAGCGAGAAGTCAGCGCTCTCAGGAGGCCGACAAACCTCACAGAAGAAAGAGAGAGAAAACCTACACCTGTGACGAGTGTGGGAAGGAGTTTACTAGGAAGAATTCACTAAAACTTCATCAGGTCATCCACACTGGAGAGAGACCGTTCAGCTGTGACTTGTGTGGAAAGTCTTTTTCCTTGAAGGGTCACCTAAAACAACACCAACTCATTCACAGTGGAGTTAAAGCGTACAGCTGTGATGAGTGTGGCAGAGCTTTTGCTCAAAGTGGTAGCTTACAGAGTCATCTAGTTACCCACTCTGGAATTAAGGCATACAGCTGTGACATTTGTGGGAAGGATTTTGCTCTGAAGGCTTTACTAAAACGTCATCAGTTCATCCACACTGGAGAGAGACCGTTCAACTGTGACTTGTGTGGAAAGTCTTTTTCCAGGAAGGGTTCCCTAAAACAGCACGAACTCATCCACAGTGGAGTTAAAGCATACAGCTGTGATCAGTGTGGGAAGGAGTTTACTGATAAGGCTAAACTAAAATGTCATCAGTTCATCCACACTGGAGAGAGACCGTTCAGCTGTGACTTGTGTGGAAAGTCTTTTTCCTTGAAGGGTCACCTAAAACAACACCAACTCATCCACAGTGGAGTTAAAGCGTACAGCTGTGATCAGTGTGGCAGAGCTTTTAATCGCAGTAGGAGCTTACAGAGGCATCTAGTTACCCACTCTGGAATTAAGGCATACAGCTGTGACATCTGTGGAAAAACTTTCAGCCAGAGAGGGTACCGAAATATACACCTACGCATTCACACCAGACATGATGTGTACTGCTGTGAACAGTGTGGCAAAGAGTTTACAACAGACGCACAGTTACAACGACACATGTTTACCCACACTGAGGAGAGACCTTATCAATGTGACCTGTGTGAGAAGACTTTTAAATCTCCACATTACCTGAGAGGACACCAACAGATCCACACCAGAAAGAAACTCTACAAGTGCAGTTACTGTGAGGTATGTATTTATATTGTTATCTTGTCATTTTAGCCTGACTGTTTGAAACAACTCTGCTCATTAAACTGTGTTAGCATGTTAGCAATTCTACTGCATGGAAAAGCAGCTCTGAGTGATTATTCAGATTTTCATGTCAGTTATGATTTTAGTAATACTGTAGTATTATGGTGGTAGTATTGTAGCTATTGCAGCCCAGTAAACTGAGTGTGTTAACTGAAACAGTAAAATGTAATTGGACGTCTGCAGAGATGCTCTTTATTTCAGGCGACGTTTAGGATAAAAATGTTGAAGGATTGACTTACACTGTCTTTGTGTCTTTGTTTAGAAGCAGAGCGACACAGATGGATCCAGTTCTCAACCCTGTCATCACTGTGGTGGTGGGAAAGACTTTCGTTGTGACGTCTGTGGAAAAACTTTCAGTCATCAAAATAACCTAAAAACACATCAACGTAGACACACTGGAGACAAACTGAAATACTGCAAAGAATGTGGGAGAAACTTCACCACATCACATCACTTAAAACAACATGAACAGATTCACAGTGGGGTTAAAAAGCACCTGTGTGATCAGTGTGGGTCATCCTTCACCACTGCAAGTAACCTTAAAAAACACAAACGAGTCCACACGGGAGAGAAACCATACAAGTGCAGACACTGTGACAAAAGCTTCTCACAATCAAGTAGTCGTAACTATCATGAACGTACACACATGGAAGGAAACTACAGCTGTGACCAGTGTGACAAGAGCTTCAGGAATCTCAGATCATACTCCGAACACAAACGATTCCACGTTACTAATAAACTGTTTCACTGTTACCAATGTGCCAAAACATTCACCTCATTGTCTGCTCTGTGCAAACATCAGCGTGATCACTCAGGGCTGAAATCACTCCCATCACTGGATCACAGTGAATCTGAAGTGACAGAAAGATCCTCTGGTTTCAGTGTCAGACTCAAAAAGCTTGAGATCAGGCTCCACAGAGTTCAGATAGAATCCTTTAAACTTGTGTTGAACTGAATTGGTTGCTGGGCTGATTTTCTGCATTACCAATGCAAACTGAATAATACAGAAGATGAAAGAATAGACTTTGATCAGTTAATAAAGCTCATGATCTTGATTCATTGTGGCTGCTACACAGATACTTCTGGGTCACTTCTCTCAGTTAGGAACCTTCCTCACCAAAACTGACTTTTGGACCACACCCCTGGTTTCATGAGAAATTGTTTCAGCCATGATTTCTCTTCATGTATTTCAGAGTAAAGACTGAAGTGACAAATGGAGACATGTTTAAAAAACACAATGTGAGAGAGACGTTGAGATCCTTAGAAGTTACCCTGGGTTTTTCTGTCACCCTGCTAGATGTTACACACCTTGTTGTTGGACTGATTCCTACTGCTGGACTACTCCTGCAGAGAGTAACAATACTCTTACTAATTAGCTCCCTTTCACACCTTTGGGGATATTTATTTTTGTGCTTGAAGCGCTGTGAGCCAGAACAGCGAGAGAAAAATCTGCAAACGCAATGAGCCGAATGCTTAAGTGAATCCCAGCAGCTGCACATGTGCTACGCTGATTTAGAGGATATCTTTGCTCTGGATTTATATTAATACTTTTTCATTTCTATATGATTCTTCTTGCATCTAAACAAAGATAGTTGTTATTCTTAGTTGTTCTGCTGCCTAAATACCACAGGGTGTAATTATGAAGTTATTGAGTTGCACATATTTTATGACCTGCTTAAGTTCGAGGTCACAGCGTCTGTAGAGCAGCTGGAACATAATGAAGTCTACAAGGTTAAAGTTTTCTCTTCTCTTATTGTTCTCTCTGCTAGTTGGTTTGATGGATCTGAGAGCTTTTGTTTTTATTACTGTTATTATAATTATCATTAATATTTTACTCTTTAGAAGCTTTAAAATAGTGTTTGTGTTTGAAAAAATTGATTTAAGATCATAGCGTGGGTGTGGATAATTTTGCCAAAAAAAACGGTGGAAGTGGAGCGGCCAAAGAGGAAACGTTTAAAAGTAAGTACTGATATGATGTCTCAACAGGACCTGGAAATACATCTTTACAGGTCTACCTAAAAAATCAGTCAGACAACTACAGCTCATTCAGAACTCTGCTGCTCGAGTCCTCACTAAGACCAAAAAAGTGGACCACACCAGTCCAGCTCTGAGGTCTTCACTCTGGCTGCCTGTCCGTCAGAGGATAGACTTTGAAGTTCTGATGCTGGTCTATAAAGTTCTGAATGGTTTAGGACCAAAATACATCAGTGACCTCCTCACCCAGTATGAACCTTCCAGATCCCTCAGGTCACCTGGATCCGTTTTTTTTAATCAGTTCCCAGAGTCAGAACCAGACACGGAGAAGCTGCATTCAGCTTTTATGCTCCATATATCTGGAACAAACCCCAAGAAAGCCTCAGATCAGCTGAAACACTCAGTTTATTTAAATCCAGGTTGAAGACTCACCTGTTCTCAGCTGCATTTGAATAAAGCACCAAATCCACACTTTTAAGCTTAAATTCTTTTTAATCAATTTAATAAATCATGCTTTTTATTTGTTTTTGTTTTTTAATGTCTCTTTAAAGCACTTTGAATGACCTTGTTGTTGAATTGTGCTATATAAATAAACTTGCCTTGCCTTACTGAATATTATGTCACTTATTTATGTGCAAATGTTTAATAATGAAGAACATTAAAACATTACTGTTGGCCACATGTCGGCAAAGTTATGTGACATTAGTGATGTTTGTACTAACTTGGTTTTAAAGCCTTTACTTTAAAATATTCTCTGTTCAATAGTCGACCTTAATCTTACAGAGAATGTGATGATTTTATGGATAATTAAAGTCAGTCATATATCCACAAACACAACAAGCTGAAAGTCAGTGATGCTGCTCGGTTTGCAGTCCTGAATATCACGGCACAAGCAGGATTCACTGCACTGTTAATGTTAGTGATGTTATATTGCTGCCTCTGTTCGGTGGTGTCGAGCCAAACAGACTTTAACGTGTGTTTGAACGAGTTGACGGTTCACTCGTTAAGCTGAAAGAAAGATGCCTCCGTGCCAGCTTGAACATGTTGCGTATGCCGTCGGAACTGGATTTCAGTCTAAACTGATGTCCGTCTTGGTCCTGCAGAGAATCAGAGTTGGAAAAGTTGTTAATGTAGCAAAAAACAAAATGTAATGCAATCTCTTTAAAGCCATGATCTTTTTTTATCGCTGTCACTGGAGTGGGTAAATGAGTCTGCAAAGTTAAAAAAACAGATTTACATTTATTGTTTATTACTTTTATCGAACATCATCCCATCCCATTTATACACATTTAAGAAATAACGTAGAAAATATCCTTTTGTATGCATTTGGAGACTCAGCATTGGAACCATCCCAAATATCTGCACCAGGGAACCAACGTCTCAAGCTGGTAAAAAGGTCAAGGACACAGTTACACGATCGCTAAACTAACCTGTTTTTGAATAAAAGAAAACCATATAAGCATGATCCCTGGAATCTCGGTTTTAAAAAAAAGTCAAGCACTACAAATTACTTTTCTTATGTTTAGTATACAGGAGTTGCTGCTCACACTCTGAGTTGCACTAGTGTGTCTGTCAGACGTCCCAAATGGACAGACCGCACTCGCACTGTAACAGTCACAATGGTGTGGTGTCTCTTTAAGACAACCCAAGTCAAGGGTTAATGTTGTCATCCGTATGTGCCACTGACTCTCTCTGTGATTGTGTGGACATGTGCTTGCACGCTAGTGCATGAGGAGGGACAGATTTTATGTTTTACCTCTCCAGACATCTTTGTTTGCAACGTTATGGGTTGTACGAACACTGCGCTCTATGCTTGTTAAGCTGCAGCCGTTCAACCGGGCTTATATGGTTGATGAAGAGAAAGTATATTAAAGAACACGCTGTGGAATTCCCAATGCCAGTGCGAGTGTGTATTCTTTTGGCTAAGTGTTTTGTCGCCTCCTCTCAACCACTAAACGCAACCCGACGTTACAACACCTCCTGACTTTATTTCCACGAGCCCTCGACTCAGCTGCAAAGTGCTTACGGGGTCAGTTTCATCAGAATTATCTGCCGTCATTCAGACATAAGTTGAGCAATGGTTTAACCAATTTTCCATCAAACCATGAAGGGATGTCGGAATTAAACAGAACATAGGATGTAAGTTAAGGAAATATAAGTTTGACTATGGAGCACATCTCCTTCAGCGTTCACAATAATGGATTGCATTTCTCTCAGTCAACTGACTGTTTGGGGGGGGAAGCGGCTAATAGTTAGTGGGCTCTGTGTTTGTTGTTTTTTAATCACACTAGGAGTGAACAAAAGCAGAAAAAACCCTGTAAAGATGCAGACTGTGAAAGTCTGGTTTATACCATAAATCTTACCAGCTGTAACTGAGTTTTTTGTGGTTTAAGTTATAAGCATGTGTCAAGACTTCTGAGAGAGATCATTAATGCAGAGGATTGCAGCAGCTCTTGGATTTTCACTCTCTGCTGGCTTTTAGATGAACAGTCACATAAATTTCATTCCCAATTTTTCGCCTTTTTTCCAATTAAGATGTGTCTTTAAATCTTTTCTAGTTCGAATAGTTTATTCACATAGTAAAAACGTAGCTCGGGAACTCAGTAAGTTTGAACCGCGATAGTTTAAAGACATTTTCTAAAATAAAGAGGATTTCATCATCCACAGTTTGTGAAAACTGCAGTTAAAAACAAATCAGTAAATTCACAAATGATGGACTCTTTTCAGAGGTACGCTTCATGTACTGATTAACATACACTTAAAAGATGTACATTAGGGTGCAGACTGGTTATGTGGATTTGCTATATGAATGTGCTCAAGAGTCTGTTTGATCTAAAAAAAAAAAAAAAAAAAAAACTTCAGATATATACATATAATTTTAAATCAGTAACATAGATAATTTTTTTTGGATAACAAACGAGTCACATTTTAAACACTGTTTGAATAATCAAAGAGACAATTATAAAGTGCAGGCTACAACAGACATGCTTACCGGGAGCAGAGAAACACGCTGTATTGTCTCTTTTGCATAAGCCACACCAGAAACGCTCTGTGGGGACATCAAAGTCTGCGCCGTGGGAGTGTCTGGACCCTCCACGCTGGGATTTGCCGCACAACCTCGCACTGGTCCCATGCAGGGGCACAGCCAACGTGTAAGCCCTAGTTCAGCTCCCGAAAAACATGCTCGAGTTGTTCTTGTGTCCAACAAAAATGAGTTCTAGTGTTCTATTTTCAATGTTACTGCGTTGAAGTTTGCACAATTTGAATTAAAAAAATCATTAGACTCTTAAATAAATGGCATCTTGACGTGGACTCGGTGAATGGCTTAAAAAACGAATACATTGTTTTACATCTTGTGCACTTGAGTACACTCCAATGAAACTCGAAAAGTGGGATAAATCCAGACACAGATTATGGAGATGATGACTCGGCATTTGTTAGGGAGGAGTGTAAGTATAGAGAGGAGGAATTCCTACTTCCCATTCATGTACTCTGCACTGGGCATTGTGTCAAAACTGTCCTTGTAACATGTTTACTTCTTTTTTTTTCAGAATAAATGGATGTGAAAAAACCCCATCAAAGTTGAGGTAAGTGTTCACCACAGTATCCTGTTTTTTTTATTGGGGTCAAATTTCTCTTTGGGTAAAAATTAAGCCAACATTCATGTGTCAAAGGTTGGTTAACATTTATAACGTGTATAACGTTTTGTAGAAAAGTTTGATCAATTTGCTCTCTCACTCTCTCTCTCTCTCTCTCTCACTGTTAGAAAAATAATAAATTCTCTGGGGTTTTTTCTTATATGTTTATGGTACCCGACGGAGGAAACATTGACCGGGATGAACCGACGGTCGTCTGACTCCTTGATGTGCGTAAAACAAGGCCATTTTCTTTTAGGGTTTCTGTCTATTTTCTGTTAACGAGAAAACCCGTTGTAAAAGTAGCTATAAAAATGAAGAAAAACTCTTTACTTTGGTATGAGTGGCTGCACCAAACAAAATACCTTATCAGGGTGTTTTAATAAAATTATTTGGGATAGAGTTCTGAATATGTGAGCGGCGCTTTTTTCACTAAGGGATATTTTTTACACATACGAGGAGACGAGTGGGCGGCCTGTAGGTTAATATAAGAAAGTAAAATACATCCGCTATTGTAAAAAGAAATGGCTCTCTACAAGCAATAGAAAGTCCTTCTTTTCATTACAAGCATTGGTGTAGCATACCTCCACCCGGCTCTATAAATATAAATGCAATCCGTTACTAGTCAGATAATCTTAAAGCAGGGGCGATTTTAGCCCATTTTTCGGGGTGCTTCAGCTGCCAGAGCGATAGTAGCTTAGACGCAACGGAGCGCAGGTGTAAGTGTCTGGCTTAAACCAGGACATATTTGCTGCATTTAACCTTCAGTTACTCTTTATATAGTTAGGTAGGAGGCAGTCCATGTTTCTTTTTTACTGAAAAAAAGCATTACAACCAGTAAAAACATTACACCCAGGTAACCTGCTGTGTTCAAAACGTGTTTCCCGACTATGTTTGCTACCCTACAATCCGTCCTACTCTGTAGTAAAATTTATAGCCTATTTAAAATCTAAAACTTAACATTATCATATATATATATATATCTGCAGCAGGTCCTCTTAGCGTGGACCCTCATTTATAAACACAACTTCTCACTACACAAATACCTCATCTGGAACAACAGAGATATTTTATTTCTTTTATTATCACTTTTCCTGGAAACTTGGGTCCAAAATGGGATCCTATTGGTGGCTCAGCTGGTTAATAAAGAGGGAGCACCACTTACTTACAATGAATCCCTTACACTTTATAATTTTCCCATAAGTGTTCGGGAATTCTCAATGATGCTTGGTGCCATACCCTCAGGTACTTTAATGTTATGTAAAAACACTGACAGTTCAATATCTACCTCAGTCACTCTCCCTGATCCAGCTGAGTCAGCAGTGGGAAAAATCTGCTTTTCACAGGAACTTGGTAACAGCAATAAGAGAATACGTAGTTTATTCCAAGAAGATATCTTGTCTCTCCCATATATATAATATCTTACTGGAACCGACATGTTCCAGATATCACCTGGAAGACAGTCTGGATGATCCCATAAATATCTAATTGTAAACAAGGTGAAGGAAATCTCATATAAAATTCTTCATAAATGTTACCCTGCCAGTCACTATATGGTAACATTTAAAAGACACATAAATACTAATTGAACTTTCTGTGGGGATCATCCAGAAACTGTGGCACATCTTTTTTGGTACTGTTCCTCTACACAGAGATTCTGGAAGGAATTTAGCAGTTTTGTTATTGTCCATATTTTAAGGGAGTTTTCTTAATGATGGGAAAATGTTTTATTCTATTTCTTTAAGTTCCCCAGGAACAATGATAAATGTTTTTTTATAATAAATTTGTTAATACTTTTAGCTAAATTTTTTATCCATAAATGTAAGTTTATTAATAAAACACCATATTTCTGCCTTTTTATAAGGATATGGAATTGTACATACAATCAATATCAGACTAAACCAACAAAAAGGCTCTCAGAACAATATTTATATGTTGATTTTTGCGCGTACTCATATCATAATTTTTTTACCCCTGATTTTGTATGTTCATGTTCTGTTCTTTCGTAAACTTCATCTGTTTGTATGTTGTATACTTATTGTGTGTTCAATAAAGTTCAATAAAAAAAAAAAGTACAGAAACTTCAGACGTCACTAATCATGTGACTCTGGCCAAACGAATCAAGCCTCGACACAGTGCTTCTGAAGCAGCGTGTTGATCTTTTTGACACACGCACCGGAGCGTCAGCTTCAAGCGGACCATCACTACCTCTCACATCTAAAGGTAAGTGTCAAGGTAACTTTGAACTGAGTTCAGTCAATCTTGAGTTTTTCGAAGTTTTCTGAGTGAAGTTTTCTGTTGCTCTCTGTGAGAGAAGACCGTTAAAGGCGAGGCTCTCCAGAGTGCAGCAAAACAGGAAACAGCAGCTGGGTGTGTGTAAGTGTGCAAACGAATAGATTAGAAGTGGAAGTGAGACACGAGTATAGAAAGGTCAAGTTTCGTCATTTGTTTTTCTCACCACTGATCACGCGCTCAACACTCTACACATACTTGCATCACACGCGCGCTCTCAAGCATCAGTATTGTACAATTCTGGGCGTCACGTGAGTTGAGGTTGTTACCATATAAGGGAAATCTCCATTGTTCTGTAGCAGTGGTTCTCAAACTTTTCACAATGAGTTTCACCCTTACGAGCAACATCACAGCACAGTAGTATAGGCCTATTTAACACCACATACACATACTTGCCAACATTCAAAAGGGCTCTCTGTATGTGTGTGTGTGTGTGTGTGTGTGTGTGTGTGTGTGTGTGTGTACACGTGGGCTGTTAACTGGAGTTGGTTGAACAGATGTGTGGCAGACTTGCTTTTCAGGGGCCGCTACCGACAAAACAGCAAATAAACACCAAATATGTCATCTGTGACATTTGTGAGGTTACCTCAAACACACTCCGTCAGTCTTGTTCCTCTAGAACAACAAAATGTTTACAAATATCGCGGGTTTACCTGGTGATATTCTCATGCAGATGGTGTTCACAGGACAGCAAGAGTAAACGATCGGGAGAATCTTGTCTTTGTCATCGTTCCCCTCGTACGTGTTATTACTCCGATTTCAGCGTTTTTGCTTCACAACTAGTGCAGTTTACTACTCAAATGGAGTCGAGTCAACCAGCGCCACCTCTGGCCAAGTACCATAGCCTACTACTAGATTAACTTGTGACAGTAGCGATTTTTGATGCGGGCGACACGGGCGGTTGCCCGGGACGGCATCGTGGTGGGTGGCGGCATCACAAGCATCGGAAAAAAAATTAAAATAAGATTGCTCGTACTCGTGCTGCCCCGACATCATGCCAGCGCATATTGGGAATGTCGTAGGCACCGATCGGTTTTCTATCCCCCATTTGCTGGGAGTAAGGGCGCCCTCCGTTTGCGAGGTGCGCCTGCTGCTTGCGGCACAGGGAGGAGAGGGCGGGGCGGCGGGGGAGTCTCTGGCTGGCTGGAGCAGCATCTAATAACCAACTCGCAAAATAAAACACACCAGACATTATGATACAGACTTATAATTTGCACCGATGTTTTTTTTCTATTCTATACACGAAAAGTGAGCGCGAGAGCCCTCGGTGCGCGTGCTCGCTGCAGAACTCAAAGTAAACTTTATTGTCATCTCCGCTACATACAGTCCAGTATATAGAGAGACGAGACGACGAGGCTCCAGTTACAGCAGTGAAAGTAAACAAACAATAAATATAAGAAGAGTAAGAAAATAAATATACACTTTAGGACCAGGGGTAAAGGGATCAATAACAATTTACAATTTGTAATTTACAGTTTGATGATTTAAAGTCTCACACACAACCTCTGGAAAGGGGAGGGGGACATGCTGCTTCCAAATAGAGCACATTTCATTCATAATGTTGTAAATCCAAGCCCATTATGTATTCACGATCTGAATACTGGGTTGTGCGAAATCCCAGAAATAAACCTCAGACAAAGTGAATCTGTGAACTAAGGTGTAGGTCTATTAGGTTAAGTTGTGGTGATCCTCGGGTTGGGGGATTTGTGTTCATACTGGAGTGCAAAATTAAAACCAATGGAAGATGGACAAGAAAAGTTCAAAGCCATCAGGTGCTCAGTTTAGAAAAAAAGAGAAAAGAAAAGGAGGAGAAATGAGCAAAAGATACAGGTAAGCAGATGTGTGATTGGATAATGGCAGGTCATCCTGAAACAATCAGACTAAACTCCAAACAATACATTATGTTACAGATTTTAATATTAATTAGTCATTGTTAATTGTTGATTTGTCCTGTTCTCGTTGTATGACGAATTATGACGACTGTTTGGTAGCTGTTTGCATATTTTCTCTCTCTCTCTCTCTCTCTCTCTCTCTCTCTCTCTCTCTCTCTCTCTCTCTCTCTCTCTCCCCCTCCCTCCGTGTGTGTTTCTCTGGTGAAACAACAGTTTTATGTTAATGTACAGTCCTTAATAAGTTTTATGTGTGTGTGTGTGTGTGTAAAGTTCCACAATACATGTGGAACTTTCTATTTTGTCTGTTTTTGTATCTTGCAAATAAACCTTTAAAATAAATAACATTTTATTATGTATTTATTTTTGGCCTACATCAGTAAGAAATGCCAAATTATATACACAAAGTTATAGAAATCACCACTCCCGTTATTCATGATGATTCCAATAACATCACATAATAACATGTAACATCACATCCTGTAAGCACAGTCTGCCTGTGTCTTTTCTCTGGAAATGAACATTTTCAGCCAATATAGGTAATACATCAACATGGCAGCCATGGCTAAGTTAGGAATATTTATAATGTAATTTCCAAAACTTGCATATGATTTGCTATTTGTAGCAGATCTACTGACTGTCACAGAGCAGCTGGAGCAGTCTCAAATGGAGGTCAGTCCACTACTGCCACCTGTGGCCAAGTGCCATAGCCTACTACTAGATTAACTCGTGACACATCTGCACCTGTTTCTATGACCACATTGAGTAGAGGCTGAGTGGCTGCACTTACACTGGTGCATTCAAATCTACCCACAAACACTGAAAGATGCAATGTGGATTGTCAAGACTCAAACCAATCATTAAGCAAAGACAGCAGGGATCACTTGTTTCTGTTTATTATACAGCCAGATTTACTTGTGACACACATGTGCAGCTGGCTTTATCACTTATTTTGAATTTGTTTCAAGCACAATACATTTGTAACTTTCAGTGTTTTCTGGTCTTCCAAAAGAAGAAGGAAAAAAAACCTTCAGCTACATGACATGCAATTGTGTATTTGTTTTCACCTTATCATACACTTGAAGTTTTACAAATCACCTCTCCTTTTGTTAATATCATTTCAGTCTCAGACAATCTAGTTTTTCTTACAGAGATTGAATGCACCTTCTGCGGATGGCGGTACCACACAGTGTGCGTGGACTTCCCCTGTACAGAAGGCAACTACAAATGTTGTGAATGCTAAATAAACAGAAACAAATGATCCCTGTTGTCTTTGCTTAATGATTGGTTTTAGTCTTGACAATCCTCATTGCTGGCATTGCATCTTTCAATGCCAGCAATGCCAGGTATCAGTGCTCAAACCTTTTGTGTTTGTTTCCAATAAGTTGCCCACCTCGGGAAGCAAAAATGTGTTCTTTTACTTGTGAGATGAACATATGAGACACTTTGACTCTTCAGTGCAGTGTGGAGCCTAACAAAGATCTGTTTTGTGTCCCAGCTGATCAGCAGGAGGAGAAGAGTCTGACGGAGCAGCAGAGGAACATTTTCAGCTACTTGGACTCAGCTCAGCCACTACAGAGAAAACAATGAGCTCAACACAGAAGGTGACAGACAGAGCAGGGCGATATGACCAAAAATATTTATCATGATATACATTTGAAAATTTGTGATAACGATATAGCTGACGATATAATTGACACTAGACAAAATACTTTACAACCTCACAACTTTATTAAAAAACCTATCAATGTATTTTCACTTAAACAAGCAGCTGTTTTTTATGTGCATTAAAGTTATATAAAAAATTTAACAGTGCAAATGCAAATGCCTTGGAGCAAATGTCGGCCAATTTCCTCTGGAAAATCCTTTTGGTTTAACTGTCAGCAAGCAATTTGCATTTGCACTGTTAAATTTTTATATAACTTTAATGCACATAAAAACAGCTTGTTTAACTGAAAATATATTGATGAGTCTTTTAATAAAGTTGTGGAGTTGTAAAGTATTTTGTCTAGTGTCAATTATATCGTCAGTTATATTGTTATCACAAATTAAAAACAAAGTAACTTTTTGTAAAACTGTTATATTGAGAGCATATTTTAAGTGGAATAAATTGCCTTATAAAATTAGAGAATTATTCAAACTCTTCAAAACTTCAATGACCACTTAAAAGCCGATTTACAGAGCTTTTAGTTGTTGTAAATATTGTAAGAGATTATTTGTTTTTGAAATTTGTGCAATGTGCCTGAATGTTATTGATATTATTATTATTGATTGCTTATATTTTAACAATTGTGAAACCTCACTGTGGATGTAAGAGCCAAATTGAATCCACTTTATTGTATAATATTTTATGTGATTGTATTTGACGGAAGATGAGCAACATCTGTTTTGGAAGCTAATGGGGTTCTTTTTGAATAAACAAACATAGGATTTATTATCACTGAATAATTATGTATAAATCTATAAAAATTAAAGAAAGATGTAATAGGAAACAACACTATAATATAAATGATAAAATAATAATTTAGTGTGTGTGTGTGTGTGTGTGTGTGTGTATACAATCAGGAGGGATGGGCATGATTTTAGTGTTTAAACAGTCATGAATGATTTTTAACACCAGGTTGGATGTAATGTGTTAGAACTACCAGCAGGTGGGGATAAGAGACCTTTAAGGTGTTTGGTGCCACACTCCACCTTCAGGTTTAAAACTAGTTTTAATGGAGGGAGTTTGAAGGCTCAGTTTGTTCCACGACTGCATTTCACTCACTGGCTCTGTTTGTATCTCTGTCACTGCAGGACCAACATGGAGCGAGAAGTCAGCGCTCTCAGGAGGCCGACAAACCTCACAGAAGAAAGGGAGAGAAAACCTACACCTGTGATGAATGTGGGAAGGAGTTTACTAGGAAGAATTCACTAAAACGGCATCAGGTCATCCACACTGGAGAGAGACCGTTCAGCTGTGACTTGTGTGGAAAGTCTTTTTTCTTGAAGGGTAACCTAAAAAAACACCAACTCATCCACAGTGGAGTTAAAGCGTACAGCTGTGATCAGTGTGGCAGAGCTTTTAATCGCAGTAGGAGGTTACAGAGTCATCTAGTTACCCACTCTGGAATTAAGCCATACAGCTGTGACATTTGTGGGAAGGATTTTGCTCTGAAGACTTCACTAAAACGGCATCAGGTCATCCACACTGGAGAGAGACCGTTCAGCTGTGACTTGTGTGGGAAGGAGTTTACTGAGAAGGGTTCACTAAAAAGACACCAACTCATCCACACTGGAGAGAGACCGTTCAGCTGTGACTTGTGTGGAAAGACTTTTTCCTGGAAGGATTCCCTAAAACTACACCAACTCATCCACAGTGGAGTTAAAGCGTACAGCTGTGATCAGTGTGGCAGAGCTTTTAATCGCAGTAGGAGCTTACAGAATCATCTAGTTACCCACTCTGGAATTAAGGCATACAGCTGTGACATTTGTGGGAAGGATTTTGCTCTGAAGACTTCACTAAAAAAGCATCAGGTCATCCACACTGGAGAGAGACCGTTCAGCTGTGACTTGTGTGGAAAGTCTTTTTCCTTGAAGGGTTCCCTAAAACAGCACGAACTCATCCACAGTGGAGTTAAAGCGTACAGCTGTGACTTGTGTGGGAAGGAGTTTACTGAGAAGGATTCACTAAAAAAGCATCAGGTCATCCACACTGGAGAGAGACCGTTCAGCTGTGACTTGTGTGGAAAGTCTTTTTCCAGGAAGGATTCCCTAAAAAAACACCAACTCATCCACAGTGGAGTTAAAGCGTACAGCTGTGATCAGTGTGGCAGAGCTTTTAATCACAGTAGCCACTTACAGAATCATGTAGTTACCCACTCTGGAATTAAGGCATACAGCTGTGACATTTGTGGAAAAACTTTCAGCCAGAGAGGGTACCGAAATAAACACCTACGCATTCACACCAGACATGATGTGTACTGCTGTGAACAGTGTGGCAAATACTTTGCTACAAACCAACACTTACAACGACACATGTTTACCCACACTGAGGGACGACCTTATAAATGTGACCTGTGTGAGAAGACTTTTAAATCTCCACATTCCCTGAGAGGACACCAACAGATCCACACCAGAAAGAAACTCTACAAGTGCAGTTACTGTGAGGTATGTATTTATATTGTTATCTTGTCATTTTAGCCTGACTGTTTGAAACAACTCTGCTCATTAAATTGTGTTAGCATGTTAGCAATTCTACTTCATGGAAAAGCAGCTCTGAGTGATTATTCAGATTTTCATTTCAGTTATGATTTTAGTATTACTGTAGTGTTATGGTGGTAGTATTGTAGTTATTGCAGCCCAGTAAACTGAGTGTGTTAACTGAAACAGTAAAATGTAATTGGACGTCTGCAGAGATGCTCTTTATTTCAGGCGACGTTCAGGATAAAAATGTTGAAGGACTGACTTACACTGTCTTTGTGTCTTTGTTTAGAGGAAGGGTGACACAGATGGATCCAGTTCTCAACCCTGTCATCACTGTGGTGGTGGGAAAGACTTTCGTTGTGACCTCTGTGGAAAAACTTTCAGTTGGCAAGCTGACCTAAAAAGACATCAACGTAGACACACTGGAGACAAACTGAAATACTGCAAAGAATGTGGGAGAAGCTTCATCACATCACATCACTTAAAACAACATGAACTGATTCACAGTGGGGTTAAAAAGCACCTCTGTGATCAGTGTGGGTCATCCTTCACCACTGCAAGTAAGCTTAAATCACACAAACGAGTCCACACGGGAGAGAAACCATACAAGTGCAGACACTGTGACAAAAGCTTCTCACGTTCAAGTCATCGTAACAGGCATGAACGTGCACACGTGGAAGGGAACTACAGCTGTGACCAGTGTGACAAGAGCTTCAGGAATCTCAGTTCATACTCCGAACACAAACAATCCCACGTTACTAATAAACTGTTTCACTGTTACCAATGTGCCAAAACATTCACCTCATTGTCTGCTCTGTGCAAACATCAGCGTGATCACTCAGGGCTGAAATCACTCCCATCACAGTGAATCTGAAGAGACAGAAAGATCCTCTGGTTTCAGTGTCAGACTCAAAAAGCTTGAGATCAGGCTCCACAGAGTTCAGATAGAATCATTTAAACTTGTGTTGAACTGAATTGGTTGCTGGGCTGAACTTCTGCATTACCAATGCAAACTGAATAATACAGAAGATGGAAGAATAGACTTTGATCAGTTAATAAAGCTCATGATCTTGATTCATTGTGGCTGCTACACAGATACTTCTGGGTCACTTCTCTCAGTTAGGAACCTTCCTCACCAAAACTGACTGTTGGACCACACCCCTGGTTTCATGAGAAATTGTTTCAGCCATGATTTCTCTTCATGTATTTCAGAGAAAAGACTGAAGCGACAAATGGAAACATGTTTAAAAAACACAATGTGAGAGAGACGTTGAGGTCCTTAGAAGTTACCCTGGGTTTTTCTGTCACCCTGCTATATGTTACACACCTTGTTGTTGGACTGATTCCTACTGCTGGACTACTCCTGCAGAGAGTAACAATACTCTTACTAATTAGCTCCCTTTCACACCTTTGGGGATATTTATTTTTGTGCTTGAAGCGCTGTGAGCCAGAACAGCGAGAGAAAAATCTGCAACAGCAACGAGCCGAATGCTTAAGTGAATCCGAGCAGCTGCACATGTGCTACACTGATGTAGAGGATATCTTTGCTCTGGATTTATATTAATACTTTTTCATTTCTATATGATTCTTCTTGCATCTAAACAAAGATGATTCAATTTGCTAAATTTTGATGGCTCTTCGTGCTCAGGTGTAAATGAGACGTAATATTTGCTCTTGGTTTGGTTCTCCTGTACAGAACCTTGAAGTACAACAGAAATCTAAAAACATTATTTGTAGTTGTTATTCTTAGTTGTTCTGCTGCCTAAATACCACAGGGTGTAATTATGAAGTTATTGAGTTGCACATACTTTACGACCTGCTTAAGTTCGAGGTCACAGCGTCTGTAGAGCAGCTGGAACATAATGAAGTCTACAAGGTTAAAGTTTTCTCTTAACTTATTGTTCTCTCTGCTGCTTGATTTGATGGATCTGAGAGCTTTTGTTTTTATTACTGTTATCATAATTATCATTAATATTTTACTCTTTAGAAGCTTTAAAATAGTGTTTGTGTTTGAAAAAATGGATTTAAGAATTGAACAGAAACATCTGTCCTTCTGAAAATCGCCCAAAGGCACGGAGACCAACTCAAAGGATGCAACCTGTAACTTTCTCTTCCTTCATGTCAGTACCATCATCGATTCTTTATATAAAATGCATAAAGCAACAGTAACACTTTAGTTTGGATTTCATGATTTCTGTAACTGTAAAATATTTTGTTTAAAGACAGAAGTGACCGCATAGTTGCAACATTAAAGTGAAATATTTAATAGTCTAATAACAGATTAAATGCTGTGTTGAGGCTGTCGTTTCAGGAGGAGAGAAGCTGCATATCACGTTATCCAAGCTAGAATCAATTTTAATCGATAATCAAAACCCGCCCCTAGTAACTGTGTAATCATGCTTATGTACATCTGGATAATGACACAAACTGTGTGGCGCTTCACTTTTTAATAAACTAAAAGACATAAGTCAGGTGGATCTGTAGTGTTGTTTATTTATATTATGGTACTTATCATTTGTGATATTTATTACTGTGTGCATACTTTATTAGAAGAGAAAAAATGTCTTCCTTGCTGGTTCCATCGAAGAAGAAATGCTCAAGTAACTATGTAGCACGTACGTAATCCAATTCCACAACACAGTGTGATGGGGGAATCAGCTGTGTTTTGCTGCCCATTTTATTTCGTATCTGGTGCGAACCGGCGAGCCAGTTCCTGAATCAGTCACGTGGTACGGACTTCCCACGAGGCCTCGAACGTCACTGCATACGTAATCAAAGCGAGCCTCGATACGGGCTTCACAAAAACTCCCCCGAGATTACTCGACACACAGGACACATCACAACCTCTCATATCTAAAGGTTAGTGTCAAGGTAAGTTCAGTCAATCTTGAGTTTATCGAAGTTTTCTGAAGGACGCTTTCTGTTGCTCTCTGTGAGAGAAGACCGTTAAAGCCGAGGCTCTCCAGAGTGTAGCAAAACAGGAAACCACAGCTGGGTGTGTGTAAGTGTGCAAACGAATAGATTAGAAGTGGAAGTGAGCCACGAGTATGGAAAGGTCAGGTTTCGTGAGTTGTTTTTCTCACCACTGATCACGCGCTCAACACTCTACACATACTTGCATCACACGCGCGCTCTCAAGCATCAGTATTGTACAATTCTGGGCGTCACGTGAGTTGCAGGTGTTACCATATAACGGAAATCTCCATTGTTCTGTAGCAGTGGTTCTCAAACGTTTCACAATGAGTTTCACCCTTACGAGCGACATCAAAGCGCAGTAGCATAGGCCTATTTAACACCACATACACATGAAGATGTTTCACCTCTTATCCAAGAAGCTTCTTCCGTTCTAAGGGTCAAATGGTGGAGAGTCCCAGATTTAAATGTATTTCAAGTTACTTAAAGAAGTCCAGACGCTTTTCTTTCCAAGCTCCTTTGACTACGATGACCTGGATGACTGAGAACCTTCACAGACACCACATACACATATTTGGCAACATTCAAAAGGGCACTCTGTGTGTGTGTGTGTGTGTGTGTGTGTGTGTGTGTGTGTGTGTGTGTGTGTGTGTACACGTGGCCCGGGTCCTTCGAAAGTCGGGTAGGCTGGAAGTAAGCGATTGTGAAGTTGGACGGTCTAGCCTTCAGAATTACGTCATGACCTCTCTCAGTGGAGTGAAATTCTGCCCTCTGCTCCTTGCTATCTAAAATATAACCGGACGCGTAAATTCTTGACCATCTCACACTTTTGTTTAATCAGTTTTCTGTTTGATTTACTCAGGAACAAATAAAACACTGAAAAAAGCCAAACAATAATAATAAGTTGTCTAAATGACTTATATATCATGTTTAACCTGATTAGCAAAAGACCACAGGGGGTTCGAAAACGATGAAGCCAGGAGTTCGCTGTTCTTGCCGGCTCAGATATTTGAAGTTTACACAGCTACATTCTCACCTGAAAATATTTTAAAAGTTTATTTTGCAACTCCGAAAGAGTAATAAGAGTAATATTAAAACTAAGTTGCTGCCGCCATTTTTGGAAACTGGAATTAGCTGGGCCGCGCTAGGAATTCTTTGATATTCTTTGATTTTTCAATTTTGTTGTCTGGGTGGAAAATCGGGAGAAATTTGGGAGAATGGTGGTTCCAGGAGATTTTCGGGAGGGGCAATGAAATTCTGGATTCTCCCAGAAAAATTGGGAGGGTTGGCATAGTCCAATGTTTTCCTCTTAGCCATTTTTGGGTTTTAGCTGTGTATTTTGGGTCATTGTCCTGTTGTAAGACCCATGACCTGCGACTTATTGTCAACACGTAGTTTGGCATATTCCAGTCTGCAACTTTTGTGATATGTTTTTTACAGTGGTGTCCTCCTTGGTCGTCTCCCATGTAGCCCACTTTGGCTGAAACAATGACGGCTCGTGCGATCTGACACTGATGTTCCTTGAGCATGAACTTCAGCTTGGATCTCTTTAGAAGTCTTTCTGGGCTCTTTTGTTACCATTCGGATTATCCGTCTCTTTGATCTGTCATCAATTTTCCTCCTACGGCCACATCCAGGGAGGTTGGCTACAGTTCCATGGATCTTAAATTTCTGAATAACATGTGCAACTGTAGTCACAGGAACATCTAGCTGCTTGGAGATGGTCTTATAGCCTTTAACTTTAACATGCTTGTCTATGATTTTCTTTCTGATCTCCTGAGACAACTCTTTCCTTTGCTTCCTCTGGTCCATGTTGAGTGTGGTACTCACCATGTCACCAAACAACACCTGGAGTCCTATATATAGGCCCACTGACTTATTACAAGATTGTAGACACTTGTGATGCTGATTAGTGGACACACCTTGGATTAACATGTCGCTTTGGTCACATTCTTTTCATTCTTTTCTAGGGGTACCATCATTTTAGTCCAGACCTGTTTCAGCCATTCATTATTTTAATAATTCAGTTGAAGCAGGGTTGAAAAGCAATGTCTGATTTTCATTGGTTAAGATTTATAGAATTTTATTTATTATTACTTTTGTCAGATTAAAGTTATTTCTGTGACCATTGTGAGTTCTTCTTTCATGACTGAAACGTACCAACAATTTTGTCCACGTCTACGGCGCTACTCCCTCGGACCGAGAAACTCTTCTCTCGGGCCTGGGTGACGGTATTGCTCTTGAGCTCATGTAGAGCACAATGTTCTTGCTAGAGACGGATGACGGCGGATTCCTCTTCACTCAAGTCTTCCTCTGACAGCTGGCTTCACCAATTCACTGTTGCTGGCTGCAAAGGATTACTACTCACTTGCAGGAGCGGCCGCGACCACTGGCAATAAGCTGCTCTTTATAGAGGACTCATGCTCGGGGAGATGTTTTCTGGTCCACCCTCTCTCCCAGAAGAGCCCCGGGAACGCTTGTGTTGTCTTTGCATACCTCCACAATTACATATTGTTTAGTCTTTAAAAAAAAATTTGCGATTTTCTGTGTACCACCAGAGAGAGACTAAGTACCACTAGTGGTATGTGGTATGTGTACCAAAGTTTGAGAACCACTGTTCTAAACCATGCTGTTAAACTCCTGGGGACCACCCCTTAAGGGTGAGATTAAAAGTATATGTGTATGACTGAGGGGCTGCCCCTTAGATCTGCTCTGGGAGAAACATAGGAATGTAGAAGAGGTGAAGGGAGTGTGTGTTTTTAAAAAAAACAAAACAAAGAACAAACAAACAGCATGTTGGCGGTAGGGGTGCAACGATACTCGTATCAATATTGAACCATTCGATACAGTGCTTTTGGTTCGGTATGCATATGTATCGAACAATACAAAATTTTTTATTTGTTTTATTAACTTTTCTTCCGACGATGCTGTCTGTGTTGAGCGCTCAGTGTATCTGCGTTCGACTACCCCGCCTAGGCTGCACTGTCGAGTGCAGATCCACTGAGCGTAGCGCAAGCTAGCAAGACAGAAGCTAAGCTCGTTGCAACATGGCAACTGCCTCAACGCTACCCGAAATTGAACCTCCCCCACCCTCATTCAGATCTGGCGTTTAGAACTATCTTGATGTTCATGTTAAGCATGACCCTGAATGTAAGCGCGTCATGGACTAAAGTAAAACAGTATGTCGGATGTGCCACGCAATGCTCAATTGGTGGGAACTAGTGCGTTAGCGCAGTTAGCTTGTTAACGTGTTGACGCCGTCCAGCCCCACGCACGGGGCGATCCGCGATAACTCGTTAAGGGAGATTTGCGGCGTTATGGCGTTAACGTCGTTTTAACGAGATTAATGCTGACAGCACTAGTGGGAACACATCGAATATGACTGCACATTTACGCCGACATCATCCTAGTGCAAAGACAAGTGGAAGCAGACAAAAACAACAAGCATGCATGCCACAAACTTTACCCGAGTCATTTAGACAGCCGTTAGCACATGATTCTCCTTATGGGGACCTGATATGTTTAATATGCTGCTGAGAATATAGCCCAGAAGAAGCGTATAGCTTTTATTTTGGAAAGAGCCATTTCTCTGTAATAAACTCTCTTTTCCAAAGATGAGTGATTTCTCCATCAGATAGATTTTTTTGTTGTTGTTGTTGTTGTTTCAGCAACATTAATTTTAAAAACTGTACTTTTGAGTTAAAATATATATTTATAATTTTAATAAATGACAAATTAAAAAAGCATGAATTTTTTTTTTTTTATCTAAAAAATATCGAACTGTGACACCAAAGTATCGAACCGAACCGAACTGAATTTTGTTTATCGTTGCACTCCTAGTTGACGGTAAAAGTGCTACAAGGAAAAAAATTTCAAGGAAATGTAAAAAAAATGTATTCCAGGATAAAACACAACTGTCTTTGTCTTATCGGTACAAATCGTTGTGTCGGCCCACTGGCCATTTGATTCCAATAACAGGCCTCAGTCTCTCCTGCTACTGGTCTGCCATACTGCTAAATTTGGTATCGGTGCTCAAACCTTTTGTGTCTGTTTGCCCACCTCGGGAAGCAAAAAATTTGTTGTTTTTTGTTGTCAGATGAACATATGAGACACTTTGACTCTTCAGTGCAGTGTGGAGCCTAACAAAGATCTGTTTTGTGTTACAGCTGATCAGCAGGAGGAGAAGAGTCTGACGGAGCAGCAGAGAAACATTTTCAGCTACTTGGACACAGCTCAGCCACTACAGAGAAAACAATGAGCTCAACACAGAAGGTGACAGACAGAGCAGGGCGATATGACCAAAAATATTTATCACGATATACATTTGAAAATTTGCGATAACGATATAGCTGACGATATAATTGACACTAGACAAAATACTTTACAACTCCACAACTTTATTAGTGCAAAGAAAAAAACAACATCAATGTATTTTCATTTAAACAAGCAGCTGTTTTTTATGTGTATTAAAGTTACATAAAAATTTAACAGTGCAAATGCAAATGCCTTGGAGCAAATGTCAGCCAATTTCCTCTGGAAAATCCTTTTGGTTAAACTGTCAGCAAGCAATTTGCATTTGCAATGTTAAACTTTTATATAACTTTAATGCACATAAAAACAGCTACTTGTTTAAGTGAAAATACATTGATGGGTTTTTTTAATAAAGTTGTGGAGTTGTAAAGTATTTTGTCTAGTGTCACTTAGATTGTCAGTTACATCGTTATCGCAAATTTTCAAATGTATATCGTGATAAATATTTTTGGTCACATCGCCCTGCTCTACTTTCATGTGTTACTGTTTAGGCTTAAATTGGTTTGATGTTTGGTGCCTTTTCCTTAATGTAAAAAAACCCTTAGTTTACAATCAGACATTTTTCTTGCATTTGATTTGATAAATGATGATCTTTTGATTGATAAACTAAAATGTTATGGATTTTCACCAGCTGCTTTGTGCTGGAAAAACAATTATTTGGACAGAAGATAGCAGAAGGTTTATTGTAATGGTTATTTCTCAGCTATGAACTGCAGTTTACCCCAAGGCAGCTGCCTCGCTCCACTTCTCTATTCAGTTTTCACTAACGATCTGCAATATGTCTTGGCTTAATCTTGGGTATGCCAATGATTCCACCATGTTTTATTCAGCCAGTGACAACTCTGAATTGATCAGCATGTCACAACAAAATTTGCTGAACCTGTTTGACTGGATAAGTAAAAACAACATGATTTTGAATGTATCTAAATCCAAATCTATGTTAATTAGAAGCAGATTAGTCAACAGCCCACAACTGAATTTTTCCATAGCCAGTGTTAGAACACGTCACCCAGATTAAACTACTCGGCATTACCATAAATCACCACCTTTCATGGTCTCAGCACATCGACTCTGTTATTAAGAAAATGGGACAAGGTATAGCTATGGCTATGAAATGCTCTTTCTGTATCACTTCTTCAATTATGAAAGATGTCATTAATGCACTAGTAATGTCCCATCTGGAGTATTGTTCAATCATTTGGTCAGCAGCTAATAAGACAGATCTTAACAGACTTCAGTTAGTCCAGAATAAGGCGTCCAGATTAGTGTTAAGATGTTCATACTATACTAATATGGATAAAATGCATAATCAACTTTCTTGGCTTCCTGTACAGGCTAAATTATTCTATGGCTTACTTGTAGTTATAAAGAACGCAATTCTGTTAAACACACCACATTTATTTCTGCTCAGCTGCAGTATCCCGATGAAATACACAATGATATTACACAGTTTTCAACAAACTGCAATTTAGTAAATCCTCGAGTTAAAAGTAACTTTTTGTAAAACTGTTATATTTAGAGCAACTTTTAAGTGGAATAAATTACCTTATAAAATTTGAGAATTATTCAAACTATTTAAAACTTCAATGAACACTTAAAAGCTTTGAAATTCTCCTGAGCTGCTCGCCCAAGGCTGGAGCTGAACAAAACTCCCTGATAACGACTGTGTTTAGACTGTTCCCCCCATTCCATGCAAGGCCACCTGGGTTGGCTGGAAGACTGTTTACTTAGCCTGGCGGGGCGAAGGACACTGTCTCAGCTGAACTCTGGAGACACACACACACACACACACACACACACACACACACACACACACACACACACACACACACACACACACACACTGATATGCACACACTGATCCCCCCTCCCTTTCCAAACGCCTTCGATGCTTGTGCCCTACCGGGGAAGATGGCAGTCAACTGGACCAGCGCAGACATGCCGCAGGATCGGATGCGCTGTCTACACCGGCTCTCTCTTACCCTTGACCCGCCCCTGTTGCTTGTCTTGTGTTTCTATGGTGTATTGATAGTCATGTGCTTTTTGTGCTGAGGTGTTTTTTCTGTTATCAAACTGTTCTCCCACTAGGAGCTCAGTCTGAGTGGAGTTTTGTTTTTCTCCTCCTCTTACCTCATGTTATGTATTTTTGTTGTGTTTTTTCCTGTCAGCCTACCTTTCTGACATGTCTCCCCAATGTGATGTTTGTGTAAAGTTGGTCAGAAGGTTCCTTTGTAAGTGCGCATGCGCCATTAGCGTGCTGCCTGCTGTAACCCTAATTTCCTTCGGGATTAATAAAGTATTCTGATTCTGATTCTGAAAAGCCAATTTACAGAGCTTTTAGTTGTAGATATTGTAAGAGATTATTTGTTTTTGAAATTTGTGTAATGTGCCTCAATGTGATTGATATTATTATTATTATTATTATTATTATTATTATTATTATTATTATTATTGATTCCTTATAATTTAGCAATTGTGAAACCTCGCTGTGGATGTAAGAGACAAATTATGTGGATATTTTGAATCCACTTTATTGTATAATAATTTATGTGATTGTTAGAGATGGACCGATCCGATATTACGTATCGGTATCGGTCCGATACTGACCTAAATTGCTGGATCAGATATCGGAGAGAAATAAAAAATGTAATCCGATCCATTAAATATCAAAAAAGCACACGGCGTAACTCTGCTCATAACCGTAGCGCGTCGGAGCAGTGTGGTCATCTGATAGAGCGGCTGTGTGTATTTGTAGCCTGCTAGCAAACATTTCATCTCCGAGGAAGTTATCTCAGAGAGAAGAAAAGCAAGTGTGTAAGTTCATCTCTGAATGTTTGTAAAGCATTCCCGCGTTAAGCTTAACAACCTATATAGAGCAACTGCCTCTCTCTCTCTCTCCTGCTGCTACTTCAATCGTGAAACTGATTAATGATCAGCTGATCGGCTTTTCTGTCGCGAGTCAGTCTTTCTTCTTTGTTTTTGGCCCACTTTGCACCAGAAAGAGGAAACCAGCGGCTGAACAACAGCAGCACTATTAAGCTTGATAAGATGTTGTTAGAATTTATTTAATATTACTTTCTAGACCAGGATCTTTTTCTATGTAGCTGACGGCTGGTAACTGTGCAGGGGCGGATCTAGCAAAGTTTAGCCAGGGGGGCTGATAGGGCATTAACAGGGAAAAGGGGTCACAAAGACATACTTTTCTTTCTTATTCTCATTTAAAATATCTAGCTTTTAATTATTTAATAATTATCTGAATCTTACACCCAAAGTTTTAATCTGATGTAAAATGTATAGAAGTCCATTACTGTATATAGTAACTGTTAAGTCTAATATACCCTAGTAAGCTGTAGTACTTTTTCCTTTGGGAAAGTACCATCTGTGAATTCTGCAATTCTGTTGAAGAAAGATGTTGAATCTATTTAATTATTCTTGAAAAATAATTTATTTCTGTGATTTTTTTTAGCCCTGCATCAAATTAAAGTTGATTACACTGATTAAGCATCATGAGGTGGAGGGTGGTTCCCTATTTTCTTTTGCTGGGAGTTTGCAACCCTATTACTTAGGTTGCTTAATATTTCTGCTAAGTACTCTTTAAAATACCAAAATAGGGAGGATGGAGTAGGTTTAACTTTATTAGATTGATCAGTGTTGCTGGTCTATGAAATATTTTGGGTGCATTGTTTTTTGTTTGTTTTTTTTACATACAGGTATAACACAATAGCTTTAGTGTTGTTGTTGTTTTTTAACTTGAGTATGAACTTGTACAAAAAGCAGCAAGATATTAAAAAAAACAGTTTTATTGATTAAAAAACACACTATATCGGATTCATATCGGTATCGGCAGATATCCAAATTTATGATATCGGTATCGCACATAAAAAAGTGGTATCGTGCCATCTCTAGTGATTGTATTTGACGGAAGACGACAACATCTGTTGTGGAAGCTAATGGGATTCCTTTTGAATAAACAAACATAGGATTTATTATCACTCAATAATTATGTATAAATCTATAGTGTGTGTGTGTGTATACAATCAGGAGGGATGGGCATGATTTTAGTGTTTAAACAGTCATGAATTCTTTTTAACACCAGGTTGGATGTAATGTGTTGGAACTACCAGCAGGTGGGGATAAGAGACCTTTAAGGTGTTTGGTGCCACACTCCACCCTCAGGTTTAAAACTAGTGTTAATGGAGGGAGTTTGAAGGTTGAGTTTGTTCCACGACTGCATTTCACTCACTGCCTCTGTTTGTATCTCTGTCACTGCAGGACCAACATGGAGCGAGAAGTCAGCGCTCTCAGGAGGCCGACAAACCTCACAGAAGAAAGAGAGAGAAACCATACACCTGTGACGAGTGTGGGAAGGAGTTTACTGGGAATTATAAACTAAAACAGCATCAGGTCATCCACACTGGAGAGAGACCGTTCAGCTGTGACTTGTGTGGAAAGTCTTTTTCCTGGAAGCGTTCCCTAAAAAACCACCAACTCATCCACAGTGGAGGTAAAGCGTACAGCTGTGATCAGTGTGGCAGAGCTTTTACTCGCAGTAGCTGCTTACAAAGGCATCTACTTACCCACTCTGGAATTAAGCCATACAGCTGTGACATTTGTGGGAAGGATTTTGCTCTGAAGGCTTTACTAAAACAGCATCAGGTCATCCACACTGGAGAAAGACCGTTCAGCTGTGACTTGTGTGGAAAGTCTTTTTCCTTGAAGAGTTACCTAAAAAACCACCAACTCATCCACAGTGGAGTTAAAGCGTACAGCTGTGGTCAGTGTGGCAGAGCTTTTACTCACAGTAGCTACTTACAGAGTCATCTAGTTACCCACTCTGGAATTAAGCCATACAGCTGTGACATTTGTGGAAAAACTTTCAGCTGGATAGATAGCCGAAATAGACACCTACGCATTCACACCAGACATGATGTGTACTACTGTGAACAGTGTGGCAAATACTTTGCTACAGACCAACACTTACAACAACACATGTTTACCCACACTGAGGGACGACCTTATAAATGTGACCTGTGTGAGAAGACTTTTAAATCTCCACGTTACCTGAGAGGACACCAACAGATCCACACCAGAAAGAGACTCTACAAGTGCAGTTACTGTGAGGTATGTATTTATATTGTTATTTTGTCATTTTAGCCTGACTGTTTGGAACAACTCTGCTCATTAAATTGTGTTAGCATGTTTGCAATTCTACTACATGGAAAAGCAGCTCTGAGTGATTATTCAGATTTTCATTTCAGTTATGATTTTAGTATTACTGTAGTATTATGGTGGTAGTATTGTAGTTATTGCAGCCCAATAAACTGAGTGTGTTAACTGAAACAGTAAAATGTAATTGGACGTCTGCAGAGATGCTCTTTATTTCAGGCGACGTTCAGGATACAAATGTTGAAGGACTGACTTACACTGTCTTTGTGCCTTTGTTTAGAAGCAGAGCGACACAGATGGATCCAGTTCTCAACCCTGTCATCACTGTGGTGGTGGGAAAGACTTTCATTGTGACGTCTGTGGAAAAACTTTCAGTCGGCAAAAGACCCTAAAAACACATCAACGTAGACACACTGGAGACAAACTGAAATACTGCAAAGAATGTGGGAGAAGCTTCACCACATCATATCACTTAAAACAACATGAACTGATTCACAGTGGGGTCAAAAAGCACCTCTGTGACCAGTGTGGGTCATCCTTCACCTCTGCAAGGGAGCTTAAATCACACAAACGAGTCCACACAGGAGAGAAACCATACAAGTGCAGACACTGTGACAAAAGCTTCTCACAATCAGCTCATCGTAACAATCATGAACGTACACACATGGAAGGAAACTACAGTTGTGACAAGTGTGACAAGAGCTTCAGGAATCTCAGTTCATACTCCAAACACAAACGATCCCACGTTACTAATAAACTGTTTCACTGTTACCAATGTGCCCAAACATTCACCTCATTGTCTGCTCTGTGCAAACATCAGCGTGATCACTCAGGGCTGAAATCACTCCCATCACAGTGAATCTGAAGAGACAGAAAGATCCTCTGGTTTCTTTATGTAGTGTGGAAGTTTTTAATGTTTCTTTCATCTGTGATGTTCTTGAATGTGTTCACATGAAGATGGTACAAATAAACTGTCCTTTTAGCTTTAGCTCCTAAGTTATTCATTATTTATGGATGTAGCACAGCAGCAATTTCTTGATTTACACATCGAGGGCTCTGGATCTGATGGTAAATAATGTTTTGTGTCTTTGTACACATCATACAGCTCTGCTGTTCCACAGATGTCGGGTTTACACAGTGGGATGGTTTGTAAGAACGCAGCTCTCCTGTGGATAAATCCTTACTCTTAGCCTCAGGACCTCACACAGTCCCAGCAGGTTTGGTCAGAAGATTTATCCCTTATACCAAAACGTCATAAAGTCTCCTTTGCTGTGCTGTTTTCACAAAGAAACGTAAACTGAAGACCTGAACTTACAATGTTTTAATTAGTTTAGCAGATTCAGTGTCTCCATGATCGAATCTGCTGTTTTTGTGCTGCTGTTGGTAGAAAGCCGGTTAATGCTGAAATGAACTGGCTGCATGCATCTCTGAATGTAAATTGGTGCACTATTAATAGATCACTCTGGAACGGTGTCATCACCATAATTTGCGCACTGTTGGATTATAATATTATTTTATGCCATGTTAGACCCCTAATTAAAGATTGTGAATTATTATGTAGTTTTAGTTTGCATTATTCTCCTGAATTAGAAGAAGGTGATAACTATTACATTTGTTAAACTGATTTGCATTACATTAGACTGTTGATTTATTGTGAATGAATGATATTGTTTTATGATGCATTATACTGTTGAGTTATAAGAAATACTGTTCGCAGAAAGTCATCGCCTTATTTGTCTGATTAGAAGAGAACAGAGCATACTGCCCCATCTCAGCAGGAGCAGATAAACAGGGAGCCAAGGTCGTAGCTTAGGCACTGTGTGAGAGAAAGAATGTGAATGTTTAGGCATTTATGATTAGGTGGGGGCCACTAGAGGCTATAAGAGTTTGATCAATGCTCCACCATTTTGAGATCTGATGCTGTCTGCTGTATGGTGTCCATCTCCCACGCGTGTATTCATTAAATCATCGTTTGACTCAACCCGGCCGAACCAGTGTTGTTATTTTGGTTTTCCTCTTGTATCCATCCCCAATATTTGAATCCGGACTATTCCTGGGGAGAGCAGCAATACTCTTACTAATTAGCTCCCTTTCACACCTTTGGGGGTATTTATTTTTGTGCTTGGAGCGCTGTGAGCCAGAACAGCGAGAGAAAAATCTGCAAACGCAATGAGCCGAATGCTTAAGTGAATCCCAGCAGCTGCACATGTGCTACGCTGATTTAGAGGATATCTTTGCTCTGGATTTATATTAATACTTTTTCATTTCTATATGATTCTTCTTGCATCTAAACAAAGACCATTCAATTTGATAAATTCTGATGGCTCTTCGTGCTCGGGTGTAAATGAGACGTAATATTTGCTCTTGGTTTGGTTCTCCTGTACAGAACCTTGCAGTACAACAGAAACCTAAAAACATTATTAGTGTGAATGCTTGAAAAGCATTCACACTAATAATGTGTGAATGCTTGAAAAGCATTCACAGTATTGTTCTTCTAATCTTTATTTTTCTATTTTATTATTATATATTCCGTACGTTTTTTGTACTCCTACTCCTTCAAAACCGTTCAACTTAGAAAAACCTTCTTCTCTTTGGCTCTCAGCGAAGGCGGTCGCACTTTTCTCCTCTCCTCCTTACCCTTATCTTCTCTGCTTAGCCTCTTGTGTCCTTCGTATTACTCCTCACCCCCCACCCAACCCTGTGGTTTGTTATGTCTTCACAATGTTGTACTGTGGATATTTGTGTGCTTTTTTGTGCAGAGGAGTTTTTTTGTTTCCTGTTCTCGTGCTGTCCTACCATGGAAGCACAGCATGAGTAGAGGTCTCTTTTTTTCCACTAGTACTTTCCCGATGTTGTGTACATTCAGTGTTTTTTTTCTGTAACGCTACCGGTCTCCGACTTCTATCCCCATGTAATGTCTGTGTTATGTGTGTAAGGTCGGGGGGGGGGGGGGGGGGGGGGGGGGGTGTCCCATTTCACTGCAGGGCAACCTGCATGTGGCGAATAAAGCTTTGATTGATCGATTGATTGATTGATTGAAACCATCAACTATTCAACTTGTATTTATCTTTTCAATATCTATTATACTTTTTCTTCAGTTCCAGTTTAAGTTTCATGCTGTTTTTTCAGCCATTTCAGAGTTTATAATGGGTGTGTATGGGACGGAATGTTGGCGCTAGAGTGAGACAGCTCCACTGCTAGAGTGAGAGGAGAGTGGGAATTTATCTTAAAATCTTTTCTTAAAACTGCTGCTGTGTCCACAATGTTTGCTCTACAGCCACCATTTTACCCTCAAAACGTAGCCATCGCTATCCTCTTTCATCCAATGTGTTTATTATTGTAATAGGTGTTATGGTTCTTTCATAAATGTCACCAATGCACAGCCTCCTCCCTCCAACTCTTCCATAGACTCTAATGTTAAAAGGGCTCAGAAAGTTCTTTTGAAAATCAGAAGTACAGGCTGTCTTTACACTGTCACCACGCCCATATAATAAACTCCACAGGCATGAAAACTGAGAATTCAGTAGACTGGACATTGCTGCCGCTCACGGTGAAAGAATTTTGTCAATACGACGTGTACTTTTCATTAGGGAACGATTTGTTTTGGCCTGACTTTTCTGTTCATTTTAAGCAGCAGAAGTGAGGTGCATGTCTGTGTGCGTGTGTATGGAGCCATTGGGTGCAGTCACTATAGCAACCAGGCTCACACCTGCCTGCCTAACGAGCTCTGTCTCACTCTGCCAAGATTCATCTTAATAAACACTTCTCTTACAACTGCTGCTGTGTCCACAGTGGAGGGTGGAGGGATCACATTTTAGTCATTCAGTGATTCAAAGAATATGAACTTTTAATATTCATTCAGATGTTTTCTGACTCTAAATTTCCTTTTCTCATTATTTGGGTTTTTCTAATTTACCACATACGTTGTCCTCTTTCATCCAATGTTATTATTGTACTAGGTGTTATGGTTTTGTCATAAATGTCACCAATGCACAGCCTCCTCCCTCCAACTCCTCCATAGACTCCAATGTTAAAATGGCTTAGAAAGTTCGTTTGAAAATCAGAAGAGCATGCTGTCTTTACACTGTCACCACGTCCATATAATAAACTCCACAGGCATGAAAACTGAGAATTTGGTAGACTGGACATTGCTGCCACTCACGGTGAAAGAATTTTGTCAATACGATATGTACTTTTCATTTGGGAGTGATTTGTTTCGGGCTGACGTTTCTGTTCATTTTAAGCAGCAAAAGTGAGGTACATGTCTGTGTGCGTGTGTATGGAGCTACTGGGTGCAGTCACTATAGCAACCAGGCTGACACCTGCCTGCTTAACGAGCTCTGTCTCTCACTGTGCCAAGATTCATCTTAAACACTTCTCTTTCAACTGCTGCTGTGTCCACAGTGTTTGCTCAACAGCCATCATTTCACCCTCAAAACGTCCCCATCGTTGTTCTCTTTCCAACACCGTGTCTTTCAAAGCTCAGAGATTAAACGTTTTAAACTGTGTGGATCCAAGTGGAGGGATCACATTTTAGTTATTCAGTGATTCAAAGAGTATGAACTTTTAATATTCATTCAGATGTTTTCTGACTCTAAATTGTGTTTTCTAATTTCTTATGTTTTTCTAATTTACAATTAAAATATTTTCTTCTTCTGTGCGGATGTCAGCTTTTAGCAGTTCAGCACTTTTGTTTTCAGGTTAAAATTTCTGTATTTTTCATGTCATTCAACATTTTTAACTTAAAATTCAGCAATTAATTCATTTCAGTGCATACATTCAGATTCAAGCATTCACACTGCAGTTTCTTCAGAAAATGCACTTTCTAGTTTGTAGTTGTTATTCTTAGTTGTTCTGCTGCCTAAATACCACAGGGTGTAATTATGAAGTTGCACATACTTTACGACATGCTTAAGTTCAAGGTCACAGCGTCTGTAGAGCAGCTGGAACATAATGATGTCTACAAGGTTAAAGTTTTCTCTTCTCTTATTGTTCTTTCTGCTGCTTGGTTTGATGGATCTGAGAGCTTTTGTTTTTATTACTGTTATTATATTTATCATTAATATTTTACTCTTTAGAAGCTTTAACATAGTGTTTGTGTTTGAAAAAATGGATTTAAGAATTGAACAGAAACATCTGTCCTTCTGAAAATCACCCAAAGGCACGGAGACAAACTCAAAGGATGCAACCTGTAACTTTCTCTTCCTTCATGTTAGTACCATCATCGATTATTTATATAAAATGCATATAGCAACAGTAACACTTTAGTTTGGATTTCATGATTTCTGTAGTTGTAAAATATTTTGTTTAAAGACAGAAGTGACTGCATAGTTGCAACATTAAAGTGAAATATTTAATATTCTAATAACAGATTAAATGCTGTGTTGAGGCTGTCGTTTCAGGAGGAGAGAAGCTGCAGAGAGGCGTGTAAGACTGCAACTCTGCTTCCTGGTCCCAGCTCTGGATAGTCATATTTTAGGGGGTTTAATAAATTTGTCCATATTTCTAGAAATGAGAGCTGCTCCATCCAAAGTGGGATCGATGCCCTCTCTCCTAACAAGAACAGGTTTCCTCCAGAATTTTTGCCAATTATCTATGAAGCCCACATCGTTTCTTGGACACCACTCAGACAGACAGCAACTTAAGGAGAACATGTGGCTAAACATGTCACTCCTGGTCTGTATCCCAATTCAGGGTCTGCAGCCTTAAAGGCCGCATTTTAAGGCCGATTACGCCACAGCAACGTGACGAAGGCTGTCCCAATTCAAAGGCTGCTCGAAATGCGGCCCTCAAATGCGTCCTTCATTTCCCTGAATTTTAAGGATGTGTTGGTGTAGACTTCGTGGCCCAACATATCCCAGATTGCATAGCGCAGCGTGGGTGTGGATAATTTTGCCAAAAAAACGGTGGAAGTGGAGTGGCCAAAGAGTAAACGTTTAAAAGTAAGTACCGATATGATGTCTCAACAGGACCTGGAAAAACTAGTCCAAGCATTCATTTTTAGTAGGCTTGATTACTGTAAAAGCATCTTTACGGGTCTACCTAAAAAATCTGTCAGACAACTACAGCTCATTCAGAACTCTGCTGCTCGAGTCCTCACTAAGACCAAAAAAGTGGACCACACCAGTCCAGCTCTGAGGTCTTCACTCTGGCTGCCTGTCCGTCAGAGGATAGACTTTGAAGTTCTGATGCTGGTCTATAAAGTTCTGAATGGTTTAGGACCAAAATACATCAGTGACCTCCTGACCCAGTATGAACCTTCCAGATCCCTCAGGTCACCTGGATCCGTTTTTTTTAATCAGTTCCCAGAGTCAGAACCAGACACGGAGAAGCTGCATTCAGCTTTTATGCTCCATATATCTGGAACAAACCCCAAGAAAGCCTCAGATCAGCTGAAACACTCAGTTTATTTAAATCCAGGTTGAAGACTCACCCGTTCTCAGCTGCATTTGAATAAAGCACCAAATCCACACTTTTAAGCTTAAATTCTTTTTAATCAATTTAATAAATCATGCTTTTTATTTGTTTTTGTTTTTTAATGTCTCTTTAAAGCACTTTGAATGACCTTGTTGTTGAATTGTGCTATATAAATAAACTTGCCTTGCCTTACTGAATATTATGTCACTTATTTATGTGCAAATGTTTAATAATGAAGAACATTAAAACATTACTGTTGGCCACATGTCGGCAAAGTTATGTGACATTAGTGATGTTTGTACTAACTTGGTTTTAAAGCCTTTACTTTAAAATATTCTCTGTTCAATAGTCGACCTTAATCTTACAGAGAATGTGATGATTTTATGGATAATTAAAGTCAGTCATATATCCACAAACACAACAGGCTGAAAGTCAGTGATGCTGCTCGGTTTGCATTCCTGAATATCACGGCACAAGCAGGATTCACTGCACTGTTAATGTTAGTGATGTTATATTGCTGCCTCTGTTCGGTGGTGTCGAGCCAAACAGACTTTAACGTGTGTTTGAACGAGTTGACGGTTCACTCGTTAAGCTGAAAGAAAGATGCCTCCGTGCCAGCTTGAACATGTTGCGTATGCCGTCGGAACTGGATTTCAGTCTAAACTGATGTCCGTGTTGGTCCTGCAGAGAATCAGAGTTGGAAAAGTTGTTAATGTAGCAAAAAACAAAATGTAATGCAATCTCTTTAAAGCCATGATCTTTTTTTATCACTGTCACTGGAGTGGGTAAATGAGTCTGCAAAGTTAAAAAAACAGATTTACATTTATTGTTTATTACTTTTATCGAACATCATCCCATCCCATTTATACACATTTAAGAAATAACGTAGAAAATATCCTTTTGTTTGCATTTGGAGACTCAGCATTGGAACCATCCCAAATATCTGCACCAGGGAACCAACTTCTCAAGCTGGTAAAAAGGTAAAGGACACAGTTACGATCGCTAAACTAACCTGTTTTTGAATAAAAGAAAACCATATAAGCATGATCCCTGGAATCTCGGTTTAAAAAAAAGTCAAGCACTACAAATTACTTTTCTTATGTTTAGTATACAGGAGTTGCTGCTCACACTCTGAGTTGCACTAGTGTGTCTGTCAGACGTCTCAAATGGACAGACCGCACTCGCACTCACGCCGGACACTGTAACAGTCACAATGGTGTGGTGTCTCTTTAAGACAACCCAAGTCAAGGGTTAATGTTGTCATCCGTATGTGCCACTGACTCTCTCTGTGATTGTGTGGACATGTGCTTGCACGCTAGTGCATGAGGAGGGACAGATTTTATGTTTTACCTCTCCAGGCACCTTTCTTTGCAACGTTATGGGTTGTACGAACACTGCGCTCTATGCTTGTTAAGCTGCAGCCGTTCAACCGGGCTTATATGGTTGATGAAGAGAAGGTATATTAAAGAACACGCTGTGGAATTCCCAATGCCAGTGCGAGTGTGTATTCTTTTGGCTAAGTGTTTTGTCGCCTCCTCTCAACCACTAAACGCAACCCGACGTTACAACACCTCCTGACTTTATTTCCACGAGCTCTCGACTCAGCTGCAAAGTGCTTACGGGGTCAGTTTCATCAGAATTATCTGCCGTCATTCAGACATAAGTTGAGCAATGGTTTAACCAATTTTCCATCAAACCATGAAGGGATGTCGGAATTAAACAGAACATAGGATGTAAGTTAAGGAAATATAAGTTTGACTATGGAGCACATCTCCTTCAGCGTTCACAATAATGGATTGCATTTCTCTCAGTCAACTGACTGTTTGGGGGGGGGAAGCGGCTAATAGTTAGTGGCCTCTGTGTTTGTTGTTTTTTAATCACACTAGGAGTGAACAAAAGCAGAAAAAACCCTGTAAAGATGCAGACTGTGAAAGTCTGGTTTATACCATAAATCTTAACAGCTGTAACTGAGTTTTTTGTGGTTTAAGTTATAAGCACGTGTCAAGACTTCTGATAGAGATCATTACTGTAGAGGATTGCAGCAGCTCTTGGATTTTCACTCTCTGCTGGCTTTTAGATGAACAGTCACATAAATTTCATTCCCAATTTTTCACTTTTTTTCCAATTAAGATGTGTCTTTAAATCTTTTCTAGTTCGAATAGTTTATTCACATAGTAAAAAAGTAGCTCGGGAACTCAGTAAGTTTGAACCGCGATAGTTTAAAGACATTTTCTAAAATAAAGAGGATTTCATCATCCACAGTTTGTGAAAACTGCAGTTAAAAACAAATCAGTAAATTCACAAATGATGGACTCTTTTCAGAGGTACGCTTCATGTACTGATTAACATACACTTAAAAGATGTACATTAGGGTGCAGACTGGTTATGTGGATTTGCTATATGAATATGCTCAAGAGTCTGTTTGAGCTAAAAAAAAAAAACAAACCTTCAAATATATACATATAATTTTAAATCAGTAACATAGATAAAATGTTTTTGGATAACAAACGAGTCACATTTTAAACACTGTTTGAATAATCAAAGAGACAATTATAAAGTGCAGGCTACAACAGACATGCTTACCGGGAGCAGAGAAACACGCTGTATTGTCTCTTTTGCATAAGCCACACCAGAAACGCTCTGTGGGGACATCAAAGTCTGCGCCGTGGGAGTGTCTGGACCCTCCACGCCGGGATTTGGCGCACAACCTCGCACTGGTCCCATGCAGGGGCACAGCCAACGTGTAAGCCCTAGTTCAGCTCCCGAAAAACATGCTCGAGTTGTTCTTGTGTCCAACAAAAATGAGTTCTAGTGTTCTATTTTCAATGTTACTGCGTTGAAGTTTGCACAATTTGAATTAAAAAAATCATTAGACTCTTAAATAAATGGCATCTTGACGTGGACTCGGCGAATGGCTTAAAAAACCAATACATTGTTTTACATCTTGTGCACTTGAGTACACTCCAATGAAACTCGAAAAGTGGGATAAATCCAGACACAGATTATGGAGATGATGACTCGGCATTTGTTAGGGAGGAGTGTAAGTATAGAGAGGAGGAATTCCTACTTCCCATTCATGTACTCTGCACTGGGCATTGTGTCAAAACTGTCCTTGTAACATGTTTACTTTTTTTTCAGAATAAATGGCTGTGAAAAAAACCCATCAAAGTTGAGGTAAGTGTTCACCACAGTATCCTGTTTTTTTTATTGGGGTCAAATTTCTCTTTGGGTAAAAATTAAGCCAACATCCACGTGTCAAAGGTTGGTTAACATTTATAACGTGTATAACGTTTTGTAGAAAAGTTTGATCGATTCGCTCTCTCACTCTCTCTCTCTCTCACTCTCTCTCTCTCTCACTCTTAGAAAAATAATAAATTCTCTGGGTTTTTTTTTCTCATATGTTTATGGTACCCGACGGAGGAAACATTGACCGGGATGAACCGACGGTCGTCTGACTCCTTCTTGATGTGCGTAAAACAAGGCCATTTTCTTTTAGGGTTTCTGTCTATTTTCTGTTAACGAGAAAACCCGTTGTAAAAGTAGCTATAAAAATGAAGAAAAACTCTTTACTTTGGTATGAGTGGCTGCACCAAACCAAAATACCTCATCAGGGTGTTTTAATAAAATTATTTGGGATAGAGTTCTGAATATGTGAGCGGCGCTTTTTTCACTAAGGGATATTTTTTTACACATACGAGGAGACGAGTGGGCGGCCTGTAGGTTAATATAAGAAAGTAAAATACATCCGCTATTGTAAAAAGAAATGGCTTTCTAAAAGCAATAGAAAGTCCTTCTTTTCATTACAAGCATTGGTGTAGCATACCTCCACCCGGCTCTATAAATATAAATGCAATCCGTTACTAGTCAGATAATCTTAAAGCAGTGGCGATTTTAGCCCATTTTTCGGGGTGCTTCAGCTGCCAGAGCGATAGTGGCTTAGACGCAGCGGAGCGCAGGTGTAAGTGTCTGGCTTAAACCAGGACATATTTGCTGCATTTAACCTTCAGTTACTCTTTATATAGTTAGGTAGGAGGCAGTCCATGTTTCTTTTTTACTGAAAAAAAAAGCATTACAACCAGTAAAAACATTACACCCAGGTAACCTGCTGTGTTCAAAACGTGTTTCCCGACTATGTTTGCTACCCTACAATCCGTCCTACTCTGTAGTAAAATTTATAGCCTATTTAAAATCTAAAACTTAACATTATCATATATATATATATCTGCAGCAGGTCCTCTTAGCGTGGACCCTCATTTATAAACACAACTTCTCACTACACAAATACCTCATCTGGAACAACAGAGATATTTTATTTCTTTTATTATCACTTTTCCTGGAAACTTGGGTCCAAAATGGGATCCTATTGGTGGCTCAGCTGGTTAATAAAGAAGGAGCACCACTTACTTACAATGAATCCCTTACACTTTATAATTTTCCCATAAGTGTTCGGGAATTCTCAAAGGTGCTTGGTGCCATACCCTCAGGTACTTTAATGTTATATAAAAACACTGACAGTTCAATATCTACCTCAGTCACTCTCCCTGATCCAGCTGAGTCAGCAGTGGGAAAAATCTGCTTTTCACAGGAACTTGGTAACAGCAATAAGAGAATACGTAGTTTATTCCAAGAAGATATCATGTCTCTCCCATATATATAATATCTTACTGGAACCGACATGTTCCATATATCACCTGGAAGACAGTCTGGATGATCCCATAAATATCTAATTGTAAACAAGGTGAAGGAAATCTCATATAAAATTCTTCATAAATGTTACCCTGCCAGTCACTATATGGTAACATTTAAAAGACACATAAATACTAGTTGAACTTTCTGTGGGGATCATCCAGAAACTGTGGCACATCTTTTTTGGTACTGTTCCTCTACACAGAGATTCTGGAAGGAATTTAGCAGTTTTGTTATTGTCCATATTTTAAGGGAGTTTTCTTAATGATGGGAAAATGTTTTATTCTATTTCTTTAAGTTCCCCAGGAACAATGATAAATGTTTTTTTATAATAAATTTGTTAATACTTTTAGCTAAATTTTTTATCCATAAATGTAAGTTTATTAATAAAACACCATATTTCTGCCTTTTTATAAGGATATGGAATTGTACATACAATCAATATCAGACTAAACCAACAAAAAGGCTCTCAGAACAATATTTATATGTTGATTTTTGCGCGTACTCATATCATAATTTTTTTACCCCTGATTTTGTATGTTCATGTTCTGTTCTTTCGTAAACTTCATCTGTTTGTATGTTGTATACTTATTGTGTGTTCAATAAAGTTCAATAAAAAAAAAAAGTACAGAAACTTCAGACGTCACTAATCATGTGACTCTGGCCAAACGAATCAAGCCTCGACACAGTGCTTCTGAAGCAGCGTGTTGATCTTTTTGACACACGCACCGGAGCGTCAGCTTCAAGCGGACCATCACTACCTCTCACATCTAAAAGTAAGTGTCAAGGTAACTTTGAACTGAGTTCAGTCAATCTTGAGTTTTTCGAAGTTTTCTGAGTGAAGTTTTCTGTTGCTCTCTGTGAGAGAAGACCGTTAAAGGCGAGGCTCTCCAGAGTGTAGCAAAACAGGAAACAGCAGCTGGGTGTGTGTAAGTGTGCAAACGAATAGATTAGAAGTGGAAGTGAGACACGAGTATAGAAAGGTCAAGTTTCGTCATTTGTTTTTCTCACCACTGATCACGCGCTCAACACTCTACACATACTTGCATCACACGCGCGCTCTCAAGCATCAGTATTGTACAATTCTGGGCGTCACGTGAGTTGAGGTTGTTACCATATAAGGGAAATCTCCATTGTTCTGTAGCAGTGGTTCTCAAACTTTTCACAATGAGTTTCACCCTTACGAGCAACATCAAAGCACAGTAGTATAGGCCTATTTAACACCACATACACATACTTGCCAACATTCAAAAGGGCTCTCTGTATGTGTGTGTGTGTGTGTGTGTGTGTGTGTGTGTGTGTGTGTACACGTGGGCTGTTAACTGGAGTTGGTTGAACAGATGTGTGGCAGACTTGCTTTTCAGGGGCCGCTACCGACAAAACAGCAAATAAACACCAAATATGTCATCTGTGACATTTGTGAGGTTACCTCAAACACACTCCGTCAGTCTTGTTCCTCTAGAACAACAAAATGTTTACAAATATCGCGGGTTTACCTGGTGATATTCTCATGCAGATGGTGTTCACAGGACAGCAAGAGTAAACGATCGGGAGAATCTTGTCTTTGTCATCGTTCCCCTCGTACGTGTTATTACTCCGATTTCAGCGTTTTTGCTTCACAACTAGTGCAGTTTACTACTCAAATGGAGTCGAGTCAACCAGCGCCACCTCTGGCCAAGTACCATAGCCTACAGCCAGATTAACTTGTGACACACAGTAGCGGTTTTTGATGCGGGCTACACGGGCTGTTGCCCGAGGCGGCATCGTGGTGGGGTGGGGGGCATCACGGGCATTGGCAAGAAAAAGAAATAAAATTGCTCGTACTCGTGCTGCCCCGACATCATGCCAGCGCATATTGGGAATGTCGTAGGCACCGATCGGTTTTCTCCCATTTGCTGGGAGTAAGGGCGCCCTCCGTTTGCGAGGTGCGCCTGCTGCTTGCGGCACAGGGAGGAGAGGGCGGGGCGGCGGGGGAGTCTCTGGCTGGCTGGAGCGGCATCTAATAACCAACTCGCAAAATAAAACACACCAGACATTATGATACAGACTTATAATTTGCACCGATGTTTTTTTTTATTCTATACACGAAAAGTGAGCGCGAGAGCCCTCGGTGCGCCTGCTCGCTGCTGAAGTCAAAGTAAACTTTATTGTCATCTCCGCTACATACAGTCCAGTATATAGAGAGACGAGACGACGAGGCTCCAGTTACAGCAGTGCAAGTAAACAAACAATAAATATAAGAAGAGTAAGAAAATAAATATACACTTTAGGACCAGGAGTAAAGGGATCAATAACAATTTAAAATTTATAATTTACAGTTTGATGATTTAAAGTCTCACACACAACCCCTGGAAAGGGGAGGGGGACATGCTGCTTCCAAATAGAGCACATTTCATTCATCATGTTGTAAATCCAAGCCCATTATGTATTCACGATCTGAATACTGGGTTGTGCGAAATCCCAGAAATAAACCTCAGACAAAGTGAATCTGTGAACTAAGGTGTAGGTCTGTTAGGTTAAGTTGTGGTGATCCTCGGGTTGGGGAATTTTGTGTTCATACTGGAGTGCAAAATTAAAACCAATGGAAGATGGACAAGAAAAGTTCAAAGCCATCAGGTGCTCAGTTTAGAAAAAATAGAAAAGAAAAGGAGGAGAAACGAGCAAAAGATACAGGTAAGCAGATGTGTGATTGGATAATGGCAGGTCATCCTGAAACAATCAGACTAAACTCCAAACAATACATTATGTTACAGATTTTAATATTAATTAGTCATTGTTAATTGTTGATTTGTCCTGTTCTCATTGTATGACGAATTATGACGACTGTTTGGTAGCTGTTTGCATATTCTCTCTCTCTCTCTCTCTCTCTCTCTCTCTCTCTCTCTCTCTCTCTCTCTCTCTCTCTCTCTCTCTCTCTCTCTCTCTCTCTCTCTCTCTCTCTCTCCCTCCCCCTCCCTCCGTGTGTGTTTCTCTGGTGAAACAACAGTTTTATGTTAATGTACAGTCCTTAATAAGTTTTGTGTGTGTGTGTGTAAAGTTCCACAATACATGTGGAACTTTCTATTTTGTCTGTGTTTGTATCTTGCAAATAAACCTTTAAAATAAATAACATTTTATTATGTATTTATTTTTGGCCTACATCAGTAAGAAATGCCAAATTATATACACAAAGTTATAGAAATCACCACTCCCGTTATTCATGATGATTCCAATAACATCACATAATAACATGTAACATCACATCCTGTAAGCACAGTCTGCCTGTGTCTTTTCTCTGGAAATGAACATTTTCAGTCAATATAGGTAATACATCAACATGGCTGCCATGGCTAAGTTAGGAATATTTTTAATGTAATTTCCAAAACTTGCATATGATTTGCTATTTGTAGCAGATCTACTGACTGTCACAGAGCAGCTGGAGCAGTCTCAAATGGAGGTCAGTCCACTACTGCCACCTGTGGCCAAGTGCCATAGCCTACTACTAGATTAACTCGTGACACATCTGCACCTGTTTCTATGACCACATTGAGTAGAGGCTGAGTGGCTGCACTTACACTGGTGCATTCAAATCTACCCACAAACACTGAAAGATGCAATGTGGATTGTCAAGACTCAAACCAATCATTAAGCAAAGACAGCAGGGATCACTTGTTTCTGTTTATTATACAGCCAGATTTACTTGTGACACACATGTGCAGCTGGCTTTATCACCTATTTTGAATTTGTTTCAAGCACAATACATTTGTAACTTTCAGTGTTTTCTGGTCTTCCAAAAGAAGAAGAAAAAACACCTTCAGCTACATGACATGCAATTGTGTATTTGTTTTCACCTTGTCATACACTTGAAGTTTTACAAGTCACCTCTCCTTTTGTTAATATCATTTCAGTCTCAGACAATCTAGTTTTTCTTACAGAGATTGAATGCACCTTCTGCAGATGGCGGTACCACACAGTGTGCGTGAACTTCCCCTGTACAGAAAGCAACTACAAATGTTGTGAATGCTAAATAAACAGAAACAAATGATCCCTGTTGTCTTTGCTTAATGATTGGTTTTAGTCTTGACAATCCTCATTGCTGGCATTGCATCTTTCAATGCCAGCAATGCCAGGTATCAGTGCTCAAACCTTTTGTGTTTGTTTCCAATAAGTTGCCCACCTCGGGAAGCAAAAATGTGTTCTTTTACTTGTGAGATGAACATATGAGACACTTTGACTCTTCAGTGCAGTGTGGAGCCTAACAAAGATCTGTTTTGTGTCCCAGCTGATCAGCAGGAGGAGAAGAGTCTGACGGAGCAGCAGAGGAACATTTTCAGCTACTTGGACTCAGCTCAGCCACTACAGAGAAAACGATGAGCTCAACACAGAAGGTGACAGACAGAGCAGGGCGATATGACCTTGGAGCAAATGTCGGCCAATTTCCTCTGGAAAATCCTTTTGGTTTAACTGTCAGCAAGCAATTTGCATTTGCACTGTTAAATTTTTATATAACTTTAATGCACATAAAAACAGCTGTTTGTTTAACTGAAAATATATTGATGAGTTTTTTAATAAAGTTGTGGAGTTGTAAAGTATTTTGTCTAGTGTCAATTATATCGTCAGTTATATTGTTATCACAAATTAAAAACAAAGTAACTTTTTGTAAAACTGTTATATTTAGAGCATCTTTTAAGTGGAATAAATTGCCTTATAAAATTAGAGAATTATTCAAACTCTTCAAAACTTCAATGACCACTTAAAAGCCGATTTACAGAGCTTTTAGTTGTTGTAAATATTGTAAGAGATTATTTCTTTTTGAAATTTGTGTAATGTGCCTGAATGTTATTGATATTATTATTATTATTATTGATTGCTTATATTTTAACAATTGTGAAACCTCACTGTGGATGTAAGAGCCAAATTGAATCCACTTTATTGTATAATATTTTATGTGATTGTATTTGACGGAAGATGAGCAACATCTGTTGTGGAAGCTAATGGGGTTCTTTTTGAATAAACAAACATAGGATTTATTATCACTGAATAATTATGTATAAATCTATAAAAAATAAAGAAAGATGTAATAGGAAACAACACTATAATATAAATGATAAAATAATAATTTAGTGTGTGTGTGTGTGTGTACAATCAGGAGGGATGGGCATGATTTTAGTGTTTAAACAGTCATGAATTCTTTTTAACACCAGGTTGGATGTAATGTGTTAGAACTACCAGCAGGTGGGGATAAGAGACCTTTAAGGTGTTTGGTACCACACTCCACCTTCAGGTTTAAAACTAGTGTTATTGGAGGGAGTTTGAAGGCTCAGTTTGTTCCACGACTGCATTTCACTCACTGCCTCTGTTTGTATCTCTGTCACTGCAGGACCAACATGGAGCGAGAAGTCAGCGCTCTCAGGAGGCCGACAAACCTCACAGAAGAAAGAGAGAGAAAACATACACTTGTGACGAGTGTGGGAAGCATTTTACTAGGAAGAATTCACTAAAACTTCATCAGGTCATCCACACTGGAGAGAGACCGTTCAGCTGTGACTTGTGTGGAAAGTCTTTTTCCTTGAAGGGTAACCTAAAAACACACCAACTCATCCACAGTGGAGTTAAAGCGTACAGCTGTGATCAGTGTGGCAGAGCTTTTGCTCAAAGTGGTACCTTACAGAGTCATCTAGTTACCCACTCTGGAATTAAGGCATACAACTGTGACATTTGTGGGAAGGATTTTGCTCTAAAGAATTCACTAAAACTTCATCAGGTCATCCACACTGGAGAGAGACCGTTCAGCTGTGACTTGTGTGGAAAGTCTTTTTCCTTGAAGGGTCACCTAAAACAACACCAACTCATCCACAGTGGAGTTAAAGCGTACAGCTGTGACGAGTGTGGGAAGGAGTTTACTGAGAAGGCTTCACTAAAAAGTCATCAGTTCATCCACACTGGAGAGAGACCGTTCAGCTGTGACTTGTGTGGAAAGTCTTTTTCCTTGAAGGATTCCCTAAAACAACACCAACTCATCCACAGTGGAGTTAAAGCGTACAGCTGTGATCAGTGTGGCAGAGCTTTTAATCGCAGTAGCAGCTTACAGAATCATCTAGTTACCCACTCTGGAATTAAGCCATACATCTGTGACATTTGTGGAAAAACTTTCAGCCAGAGAGGGCACCGAAATATACACCTACGCATTCACACCAGACATGATGTGTACTGCTGTGATCAGTGTGGCAAAGAGTTTACAACAGACCAACAGTTACAACGACACATGTTTACCCACACTGAGGGACGACCTTATAAATGTGACCTGTGTGAGAAGACTTTTAAATCTCCATATTACCTGAGAGGACACCAACAGATCCACACCAGAAAGAGACTCTACAAGTGCAGTTACTGTGAGGTATGTATTTATATTGTTATCTTGTCATTTTAGCCTGACTGTTTGGAACAACTCTGCTCATTAAACTGTGTTAGCATGTTAGCAATTCTACTGCATGGAAAAGCAGCTCTGAGTGATTATTCAGATTTTCATGTCAGTTATGATTTTAGTATTACTGTAGTATTATGGTGGTAGTATTGTAGTTATTGCAGCCCAGTAAACTGAGTGTGTTAACTGAAACAGTAAAATGTAATTGGACATCTGCAGAGATGCTCTTTATTTCAGGCGACGTTCAGGATAAAAATGTTGAAGGACTGACTTACACTGTCTTTGTGTCTTTGTTTAGAAGCAGAGCGACACAGATGGATCCAGTTCTCAACCCTGTCATCACTGTGGTGGTGGGAAAGACTTTCGTTGTGACGTCTGTGGAAAAACTTTCAGTCATCAAAATAACCTAAAAACACATCAACGTAGACACACTGGAGACAAACTGAAATACTGCAAAGAATGTGGGAGAAGCTTCACCACATCATATCACTTAAAACAACATGAACTGTTTCACAGTGGGGTTAAAAAGCACCTCTGTGATCAGTGTGGGTCATCCTTCACCACTGCAAGTAACCTTAAAAAACACAAACGAGTCCACACGGGAGAGAAACCATACAAGTGCAGACACTGTGACAAAAGCTTCTCACAATCAAGTAGTCGTAACTATCATGAACGTGCACACATGGAAGGAAACTACAGCTGTGACCAGTGTGACAAGAGCTTCAGGAATCTCAGTTCATACTCCGAACACAAACGATCCCACGTTACTAATAAACTGTTTCACTGTTACCAATGTGCCAAAACATTCACCTCATTATCTGCTCTGTGCAAACATCAGCGTGATCACTCAGGGCTGAAATCACTCCCATCACTGGATCACAGTGAATCTGAAGTGACAGAAAGATCCTCTGGTTTCAGTGTCAGACTCAAAAAGCTTGAGATCAGGCTCCACAGAGTTCAGATAGAATCATTTAAACTTGTGTTGAACTGAATTGGTTGCTGGGCTGAACTTCTGCATTACCATTGCAAACTGAATAATACAGAAGATGAAAGAATAGACTTTGATCAGTTAATAAAGGTCATGATCTTGATTCATTGTGGCTGCTACACAGATACTTCTGGGTCACTTCTCTCAGTTAGGAACCTTCCTCACCAAAACTGACTTTTGGACCACACCCTTGGTTTCATGAGAAATTGTTTCAGCCATGATTTCTCTTCCTGTATTTCAGAGTAAAGACTGAAGTGACAAATGGAGACATGATTAAAAAACACAATGTGAGAGAGACGTTGAGGTCCTTAGAAGTTACCCTGGGTTTTTCTGTCACCCTGCTAGATGTTACACACCTTGTTATTGGACTGATTTCTACTGCTGGACTACTCCTGCAGAGAGTAACAATACTCTTACTAATTAGCTCCCTTTCACACCTTTGGGGATATTTATTTTTGTGCTTGAAGCGCTGTGAGCCAGAACAGCGAGAGTATAATCTGCAAACGCAATGAGCCGAATGCTTAAGTGAATCCCAGCAGCTGCACATGTGCTACGCTGATTTAGAGGATATCTTTGCTCTGGATTTATATTAATACTTTTTCATTTCTATATGATTCTTCTTGCATCTAAAGAAAGATAGTTGTTATTCTTAGTTGTTCTGCTGCCTAAATACCACAGGGTGTAATTATGAAGTTATTGAGTTGCACATACTTTACGACCTGCTTAAGTTCGAGGTCACAGCGTCTGTAGAGCAGCTGGAACATAATGAAGTCTACAAGGTTAAAGTTTTCTCTTCTCTTATTGTTCTCTCTGCTAGTTGGTTTGATGGATCTGAGAGCTTTTGTTTTTATTACTGTTATTATAATTATCATTAATATTTTACTCTTTAGAAGCTTTAAAATAGTGTTTGTGTTTGAAAAAATTGATTTAAGAATTGAACAGAAACATCTGTCCTTCTGAAAATCACCCAAAGGCACGGAGACCAACTCAAAGGATGCAACCTGTAACTTTCTCTTCCTTCATGTCAGTACCATCATCGATTATTTATATAAAATGCATAAAGCAACAGTAACACTTTAGTTTGGATTTCATGATTTCTGTAGTTGGAAAATATTTTGTTTAAAGACAGAAGTGACCGCATAGTTGCAACATTAAAGTGAAATATTTAATATTCTAATAACAGATTAAATGCTGTGTTGAGGCTGTCGTTTCAGGAGGAGAGAAGCTGCAGAGAGGCGTGTAAGACTGCAACTCTGCTTCCTGGTCCCAGCTCTGGATAGTCGTATTTTAGGGGGTTTAATAAATTTGTCCATATTTCTAGAAATGAGAGCTGCTCCATCCAAAGTGGGATCGATGCCCTCTCTCCTAACAAGAACAGGTTTTCTCCAGAAGATTTGCCAATTATCTATGAAGCCCACATCGTTTCTTGGACACCACTCAGACAGCCAGCAACTTAAGGAGAACATGTGGCTAAACATGTCACTCCTGGTCTGTATCCCAATTCAGGGTCTGCAGCCTTAAAGGCCGCATTTGAAGGCCGATTACGTCACAGCAACGTGACGAAGGCTGTCCCAATTCAAAGGCTGCTCGAAATGCAGCCCTCAAATGCGTCCTTCATTTCCCTGAATTTTAAGGATGTGTTGGTGTAGACTTCGTGGCCCAACATATCCCAGATTGCATAGGGTGTGGATAATTTTGCCAAAAAAAACGGTGGAAGTGGAGCGGCCAAAGAGTAAACGTTTAAAAGTAAGTACTGATATGATGTCTCAACAGGACCTGGAAAAACTAGTCCATGCATTCATTTTTAGTAGGCTTGATTACTGTAACAGCATCTTTACAAGTCTACCTAAAAAAGCAGTCAGACAACTACAGCTCATTCAGAACTCTGCTGCTCGAGTCCTCACTAAGACCAAAAAAGTGGACCACACCAGTCCAGCTCTGAGGTCTTCACTCTGGCTGCCTGTCCGTCAGAGGATAGACTTTGAAGTTCTGATGCTGGTCTATAAAGTTCTGAATGGTTTAGGACCAAAATACATCAGTGACCTCCTCACCCAGTATGAACCTTCCAGATCCCTCAGGTCACCTGGATCCGTTTTTTTTAATCAGTTCCCAGAGTCAGAACCAGACACGGAGAAGCTGCATTCAGCTTTTATGCTCCATATATCTGGAACAAACCCCAAGAAAGCCTCAGATCAGCTGAAACACTCAGTTTATTTAAATCCAGGTTGAAGACTCACCTGTTCTCAGCTGCATTTGAATAAAGCACCAAATCCACACTTTTAAGCTTAAATTCTTTTAATCAATTTAATAAATCATGCTTTTTATTTGTTTTTGTTTTTTAATGTCTCTTTAAAGCACTTTGAATGACCTTGTTGTTGAATTGTGCTATATAAATAAACTTGCCTTGCCTTACTGAATATTATGTCACTTATTTATGTGCAAATGTTTAATAATGAAGAACATTAAAACATTACTGTTGGCCACATGTCGGCAAAGGTATGTGACATTAGTGATGTTTGTACTAACTTGGTTTTAAAGCCTTTACTTTAAAATATTCTCTGTTCAATAGTCGACCTTAATCTTACAGAGAATGTGATGATTTTATGGATAATTAAAGTCAGTCATATATCCACAAACACAACAAGCTGAAAGTCAGTGATGCTGCTCGGTTTGCATTCCTGAATATCACGGCACAAGCAGGATTCACTGCACTGTTAATGTTAGTGATGTTATATTGCTGCCTCTGTTCGGTGGTGTCGAGCCAAACAGACTTTAACGTGTGTTTGAACGAGTTGACGGTTCACTCGTTAAGCTGAAAGAAAGATGCCTCCGTGCCAGCTTGAACATGTTGCGTATGCCGTCGGAACTGGATTTCAGTCTAAACTGATGTCCGTGTTGGTCCTGCAGAGAATCAGAGTTGGAAAAGTTGTTAATGTAGCAAAAAACAAAATGTAATGCAATCTCTTTAAAGCCATGATCTTTTTTTTATCGCTGTCACTGGAGTGGGTAAATGAGTCTGCAAAGTTAAAAAAACAGATTTACATTTATTGTTTATTACTTTTATCGAACATCATCCCATCCCATTTATACACATTTAAGAAATAACGTAGAAAATATCCTTTTGTATGCATTTGGAGACTCAGCATTGGAACCATCCCAAATATCTGCACCAGGGAACCAACTTCTCAAGCTGGTAAAAAGGTCAAGGACACAGTTACACGATCGCTAAACTAACCAGTTTTTGAATAAAGGAAAACCATATAAGCATGATCCCTGGAATCTCGGTTTAAAAAAAAGTCAAGCACTACAAATTACTTTTCTTATGTTTAGTATACAGGAGTTGCTGCTCACACTCTGAGTTGCACTAGTGTGTCTGTCAGACGTCCCAAATGGACAGACCGCACTCGCACTCACGCCGGACACTGTAACAGTCACAATGGTGTGGTGTCTCTTTAAGACAGCCCAAGTCAAGGGTTAATGTTGTCATCCGTATGCGCCACTGACTCTCTCTGTGATTGTGTGGACATGTGCTTGCACGCTAGTGCATGAGGAGGGACAGATTTTATGTTTTACCTCTCCAGGCACCTTTGTTTGCAACGTTATGGGTTGTACGAACACTGCGCTCTATGCTTGTTAAGCTGCAGCCGTTCAACCGGGCTTATATGGTTGATGAAGAGAAGGTATATTAAAGAACACGCTGTGGAATTCCCAATGCCAGTGCGAGTGTGTATTCTTTTGGCTAAGTGTTTTGCCGCCTCCTCTCAACCACTAAACGCAACCCGACGTTACAACACCTTCTGACTTTATTTCCACGAGCTCTCGACTCAGCTGCAAAGTGCTTACGGGGTCAGTTTCATCAGAATTATCTGCCGTCATTCAGACATAAGTTGAGCAATGGTTTAACCAATTTTCCATCAAACCATGAAGGGATGTCGGAATTAAACAGAACATAGGATGTAAGTTAAGGAAATATAAGTTTGACTATGGAGCACATCTCCTTCAGCGTTCACAATAATGGATTGCATTTCTCTCAGTCAACTGACTGTTTAGGGGGGGGGAAGCGGCTAATAGTTAGTGGGCTCTGTGTTTGTTGTTTTTTAATCACACTAGGAGTGAACAAAAGCAGAAAAAACCCTGTAAAGATGCAGACTGTGAAAGTCTGGTTTATACCATAAATCTTACCAGCTGTAACTGAGTTTTTTGTGGTTTAAGTTATAAGCACGTGTCAAGACTTCTGAGAGAGATCATTAATGCAGAGGATTGCAGCAGCTCTTGGATTTTCACTCTCTGCTGGCTTTTAGATGAACAGTCACATAAATTTCATTCCCAATTTTTCGCCTTTTTTCCAATTAAGATGTGTCTTTAAATCTTTTCTAGTTTGAATAGTTTATTCACATAGTAAAAAAGTAGCTCGGGAACTCAGTAAGTTTGAACTGCGATAATTTAAAGACATTTTCTAAAATAAAGAGGATTTCATCATCCACAGTTTGTGAAAACTGCAGTTAAAAACAAATCAGTAAATTCACAAATGATGGACTCTTTTCAGAGGTACGCTTCATGTACTGATTAACATACACTTAAAAGATGTACATTAGGGTGCAGACTGGTTATGTGGATTTGCTATATGAATATGCTCAAGAGTCTGTTTGAGCTAAAAAAAAAAAACAAACCTTCAAATATATACATATAATTTTAAATCAGTAACATAGATAAAATGTTTTTGGATAACAAACGAGTCACATTTTAAACACTGTTTGAATAATCAAAGAGACAATTATAAAGTGCAGGCTACAACAGACATGCTTACCGGGAGCAGAGAAACACGCTGTATTGTCTCTTTTGCATAAGCCACACCAGAAACGCTCTGTGGGGACATCAAAGTCTGCGCCGTGGGAGTGTCTGGACCCTCCACGCCGGGATTTGCCGCACAACCTCGCACTGGTCCCATGCAGGGGCACAGCCAACGTGTAAGCCCTAGTTCAGCTCCCGAAAAACATGCTTGAGTTGTTCTTGTGTCCAACAAAAATGAGTTCTAGTGTTCTATTTTCAATGTTACTGCGTTGAAGTTTGCACAATTTGAATTAAAAAAATCATTAGACTCTTAAATAAATGGCATCTTGACGTGGACTCGGTGAATGGCTTAAAAAACGAATACATTGTTTTACATCTTGTGCACTTGAGTACACTCCAATGAAACTCGAAAAGTGGGATAAATCCAGACACAGATTATGGAGATGATGACTCGGCATTTGTTAGGGAGGAGTGTAAGTATAGAGAGGAGGAATTCCTACTTCCCATTCATGTACTCTGCACTGGGCATTGTGTCAAAACTGTCCTTGTAACATGTTTACTTTTTTTTCAGAATAAATGGCTGTGGAAAAAAACAATCAAAGTTGAGGTAAGTGTTCACCACAGTATCCTGTTTTTTTTATTGGAGTCAAATTTCTCTTTGGGTAAAAATTAAGCCAACATCCATGTGTCAAAGGTTGGTTAACATTTATAACGTGTATAACGTTTTGTAGAAAAGTTTGATCGATTCGCTCTCTCACTCTCTCTCTCTCTCTCTCACTCTTAGAAAAATAATAAATTCTCTGAGGTTTTTTTCTTATATGTTTATGGTACCCGACGGAGGAAACATTGACCGGGATGAACCGACGGTCGTCTGACTCCTTCTTGATGTGCGTAAAACAAGGCCATTTTCTTTTAGGGTTTCTGTCTATTTTCTGTTAACGAGAAAACCCGTTGTAAAAGTAGCTATAAAAATGAAGAAAAACTCTTTACTTTGGTATGAGTGGCTGCACCAAACCAAAATACCTTATCAGGGTGTTTTAATAAAATTATTTGGGATAGAGTTCTGAATATGTGAGCTGCGCTTTTTTCACTAAGGGATATTTTTTACACATACGAGGAGACGAGTGGGCGGCCTGTAGGTTAATATAAGAAAGTAAAATACATCCGCTATTGTAAAAAGAAATGGCTCTCTACAAACAATAGAAAGTCCTTCTTTTCATTACAAGCATTGGTGTAGCATACCTCCACCCGGCTCTATAAATATAAATGCAATCCGTTACTAGTCAGATAATCTTAAAGCAGGGGCGATTTTAGCCCATTTTTGGGAGTTCTTCAGCTGCCAGAGCGACAGTGGCTTAGACGCAGCGGAGCGCAGGTGTAAGTGTCTGGCTTAAACCAGGACATATTTGCTGCATTTAACCTTCAGTTACTCTTTATATAGTTAGGTAGGAGGCAGTCCATGTTTCTTTTTAACTGAAAAAAAAAACATTACAACCAGTAAAAACATTACACCCAGGTAACCTGCTGTGTTCAAAACGTGTTTCCCGACTATGTTCGCTACCCTACAATCCGTCCTACTCTGTAGTAAAATTTATAGCCTATTTAAAATCTAAAACTTAACATTATCATATATATATATCTGCAGCAGGTCCTCTTAGCGTGGACCCTCATTTATAAACACAACTTCTCACTACACAAATACCTCATCTGGAACAACAGAGATATTTTATTTCTTTTATTATCACTTTTCCTGGAAACTTGGGTCCAAAATGGGATCCTATTGGTGGCTCAGCTGGTTAATAAAGAGGGAACACTACTTACTTACAATGAATCCCTTACACTTTATAATTTTCCCTTAAGTGTTCGGGAATTCTCAAAGGTGCTTGGTGCCATACCCTCAGGTACTTTAATGTTATGTAAAAACACTGACAGTTCAATATCTACCTCAGTCAGTCTCCCTGATCCAGCTGAGTCAGCAGTGGGAAAAATCTGCTTTTCACAGGAACTTGGTAACAGCAATAAGAGAATACGTAGTTTATTCCAAGAAGATATCATGTCTCTCCCATATATATAATATCTTACTGGAACCGACATGTTCCAGATATCACCTGGAAGACAGTCTGGATGATCCCATAAATATCTAATTGTAAACAAGGTGAAGGAAATCTCATATGAAATTCTTCATAAATGTTACCCAGCCAGTCACTATATGGTAACATTTAAAAGAGACATAAATACTAATTGAACTTTCTGTGGGGATCATCCAAAAACTGTGGCACATCTTTTTTGGTACTGTTCCTCTACACAGAGATTCTGGAAGGAATTTAGCAGCTTTGTTATTGTCCATATTTAAAGGGAGTTTTCTTAATAATGGGAAAATGTTTTATTCTATTTCTTTAAGTTCCCCAGGAAGAATGATAAATGTTTTTTTTATAATAAATTTGTTAATACTTTTAGCTAAAATTTTTATCCATAAATGTAAGTTTATTAATAAAACACCATATTTCTGCCTTTTTATAAGGATATGGAATTGTACATACAATCAATATCAGACTCAACCAACAAAAAGGCTCTCAGAACAATATTTATATGTTGATTATTGCGCTTACTCATATCATAATTTTTTTACCCCTGATTTTGTATGTTCATGTTCTGTTCTTTCGTAAACTTCATCTGTTTGTATGTTGTATACTCATTGTGTGTTCAATAAAGTTCAATTTAAAAAAAAGTACAGAAACTTCAGACGTCACTAATCATGTGACTCTGGCCAAACGAATCAAGCCTCGACACAGTGCTTCTGAAGCAGCGTGTTGATCTTTTTGACACACGCACCGGAGCGTCAGCTTCAAGCGGACCATCACTATCTCTCACATCTAAAGGTAAGTGTCAAGGTAACTTTGAACTGAGTTCAGTCAATCTTGAGTTTTTCGAAGTTTTCTGAGTGAAGTTTTCTGTTGCTCTCTGTGAGAGAAGACCGTTAAAGGCGAGGCTCTCCAGAGTGAGCAAAACAGGAAACCACAGGTGGATGTGTGTAAGTGTGCAAACGAATAGATTAGAAGTGGAAGTGAGCCACGAGTATAGAAAGGTCAAGTTTCGTGATTTGTTTTTCTCACCACTGATCACGCGCTCAACACTTTACACATACTTGCATCACACGCGCGCTCTCAAGCATCAGCATTGTACAATTCTGGGCGTCACGTGAGTTGAGGTTGTTACCATATAAGGGAAATCTCCATTGTTCTGTAGCAGTGGTTCTCAGACGTTTCACAATGAGTTTCACCCTTACGAGCAACATCAAAGCACAGTAGTATAGGCCTATTTAACACCACATACACATACTTGCCAACATTCAAAAGGGCTCTCTGTATGTGTGTGTGTGTGTGTGTGTGTGTGTGTGTGTGTGTGTACACGTGGGCTGATCAACTGGCGTTGGTTGAACAGATGTGTGGCAGACTTGCTTTTCAGGAGCCGCTAACGACAAAACAGCAAATAAACACCAAATATGTCATCTGTGACATTTGTGAGGTTACCTCAAACACACTCCGTCAGTCTTGTTCCTCTAGGACAACAAAATGTTTAAAAATATCGCGGGTTTACCTGGTGATATTCTCATGCAGATGGTGTTCACAGGACAGCAAGAGTAAACGATCGGGAGAATCTTGTCTTTGTCATCGTTCCCCTCGTACGTGTTATTACTCCGATTTCAGCGTTTTTGCTTCACAACTAGTGCAGTTTACTACTCAAATGGAGTCGAGTCAACCAGCGCCACCTCTGGCCAAGTACCATAGCCTACAGCCAGATTAACTTGTGACACACACAGTAGCGGTTTTTGATACGAGCGACACGGGCTGTTGCCCGGGACGGCATCGTGGTGGGTGGCGGCATCACAAGCATCGGAAAAAAAATTAAAATAAGATTGCTCGTACTCATGCTGCCCCGACATCATGCCAGCGCATATTGGGAATGTCGTAGGCACCGATCGGTTTTCTATCACCCATTTGCTGGGAGTAAGGGCGCCCTCCGTTTGCGAGGTGCGCCTGCTGCTTGCGGCACAGGGAGGAGAGGGCGGGGCGGCGGGGGAGTCTCTGGCTGGCTGGAGCGGCATCTAATAACCAACTCGCAAAATAAAACACACCAGACATTATGATACAGACTTATAATTTGCACCGATGTTTTTTTTTATTCTATACACGAAAAGTGAGCGCGAGAGCCCTCGGTGCGCGTGCTCGCTGCTGAAGTCAAAGTAAACTTTATTGTCATCTCCGCTACATACAGTCCAGTATATAGAGAGACGAGACGACGAGGCTCCAGTTACAGCAGTGAAAGTAAACAAACAATAAATATAAGAAGAGTAAGAAAATAAATATACACTTTAGGACCAGGAGTAAAGGGATCAATAACAATTTAAAATTTATAATTTACAGTTTGATGATTTAAAGTCTCTCACACAACCCTTGGAACGGGGAGGGGGACATGCTGCTTCCAAATAGAGCACATTTCATTCATAATGTTGTAAATCCAAGCCCATTATGTATTCACGATCTGAATACTGGGTTGTGCGAAATCCCAGAAATAAACCTCAGACAAAGTGAATCTATGAACTAAGGTGTAGGTCTGTTAGGTTAAGCTGTGGTGATCCTCGGGTTGGGGGATTTGTGTTCATACTGGAGTGCAAAATTAAAACCAATGGAAGATGGACAAGAAAAGTTCAAAGCCATCAGGTGCTCAGTTTAGAAAAAATAGAAAAGAAAAGGAGGAGAAATGAGCAAAAGATACAGGTAAGCAGATGTGTGATTGGATAATGGCAGGTCATCCTGAAACAATCAGACTAAACTCCAAACAATACATTATGTTACAGATTTTAATATTAATTAGTCATTGTTAATTGTTGATTTGTCCTGTTCTCGTTGTATGACGAATTATGACGACTGTTTGGTAGCTGTTTGCATATCCTCTCTCTCTCTCTCGCTCTCTCCCTCTCTCTCTCCCTCCCTCCGTGTGTGTGTGTGTGTGTGTGTGTTTCTCTGGTGAAACAACAGTTTTATGTTAATGTACAGTCCTTAATAAGTTTTATGTGTGTGTGTGTGTGTGTGTGTGTGTAAAGTTCCACAATACATGTGGAACTTTCTATTTTGTCTGTTTTTGTATCTTGCAAATAAACCTTTAAAATAAATAAAATTTTATTATGTATTTATTTTTGGCCTACATCAGTAAGAAATGCCAAATTATATACACCAAGTTATAGAAATCACCACTCCCGTTATTCATGATGATTCCAATAACATCACATAATAACATGTAACATCACATCCTGTAAGCACAGTCTGCCTGTGTCTTTTCTCTGGAAATGAACATTTTCAGTCAATATAGGTAATACATCAACATGGCTGCCATGGCTAAGTTAGGAATATTTATAATGTAATTTCCAAAACTTGCATATGATTTGCTATTTGTAGCAGATCTACTGACTGTCACAGAGCAGCTGGAGCAGTCTCAAATGGAGGTCAGTCCACTACTGCCACCTGTGGCCAAGTGCCATAGCCTACTACTAGATTAACTCGTGACACATCTGCACCTGTTTCTATGACCACATTGAGTAGAGGCTGAGTGGCTGCACTTACACTGGTGCATTCAAATCTACCCACAAACACTGAAAGATGCAATGTGGATTGTCAAGACTCAAACCAATCATTAAGCAAAGACAGCAGGGATCACTTGTTTCTGTTTATTATACAGCCAGATTTACTTGTGACACACATGTGCAGCTGGCTTTATCACCTATTTTGAATTTGTTTCAAGCACAATACATTTGTAACTTTCAGTGTTTTCAGGTCTTCCAAAAGAAGAAGAAAAAAAACCTTCAGCTACATGACATGCAATTGTGTATTTGTTTTCACCTTATCATACACTTGAAGTTTTACAAATCACCTCTCCTTTTCTTAATATCATTTTAGTCTCAGACAATCTAGTTTTTCGTACAAAGATTGAATGCACCTTCTGCGGATGGCGGTACCACACAGTGTGCGTGGACTTCCCCTGTACAGAAGGCAACTACAAATGTTGTGAATGCTAAATAAACAGAAACAAATGATCCCTGTTGTCTTTGCTTAATGATTGGTTTTAGTCTTGACAATCCACATTGCTGGCATTGCATCTTTCAATGCCAGCAATGCCAGGTATCAGTGCTCAATCCTTTTGTGTTTGTTTCCAATAAGTTGCCCACCTCGGGAACCAAAAATGTGTTCTTTTACTTGTTAGATGAACATATGAGACACTTTGACTCTTCAGTGCAGTGTGGAGCCTAACAAAGATCTGTTTTGTGTCCCAGCTGATCAGCAGGAGGAGAAGAGTCTGACGGAGCAGCAGAGGAACATTTTCAGCTACTTGGACTCAGCTCAGCCACTACAGAGAAAACGATGAGCTCAACACAGAAGGTGACAGACAGAGCAGGGCGATATGACCAAAAATATTTGTCACGATATACATTTGAAAATTTGCGATAACGATATAGCTGACGATATAATTGACACTAGACAAAATACTTTACAACTCCACAACTTTATTAAAAAAACCCATCAATGTAAAAACAACACTATAATATAAATGATAAAATAATAATTTAGTGTGTGTGTGTGTGTGTGTGTGTGTGTGTGTACAATCAGGAGGGATGGGCATGATTTTAGTGTTTAAACAGTCATGAATTCTTTTTAACACCAGGTTGGATGTAATGTGTTAGAACTACCAGCAGGTGGGGATAAGAGACCTTTAAGGTGTTTGGTACCACACTCCACCTTCAGGTTTAAAATGGAGGGAGTTTGAAGGCTCAGTTTGTTCCACGACTGCATTTCACTCACTGGCTCTGTTTGTATCTCTGTCACTGCAGGACCAACATGGAGCGAGAAGTCAGCGCTCTCAGGAGGCCGACAAACCTCACAGAAGAAAGAGAGAGAAAAAACACACCTGTGACAAGTGTGGGAAGGAGTTTACTAGGAAGAATTCACTAAAACTTCATCAGGTCATCCACACTGGAGAGAGACCGTTCAGCTGTGACTTGTGTGGAAAGTCTTTTTCCTTGAAGGGTCACCTAAAACAACACCAACTCATCCACAGTGGAGTTAAAGCGTACAGCTGTGATGAGTGTGGCAGAGCTTTTGCTCAAAGTGGTAGCTTACAGAGTCATCTAGTTACCCACTCTGGAATTAAGGCATACAGCTGTGACATTTGTGGGAAGGATTTTGCTCTGAAGGCTTTACTAAAACGTCATCAGGTCATCCACACTGGAGAGAGACCGTTCAACTGTGACTTGTGTGGAAAGTCTTTTTCCAGGAAGGGTTCCCTAAAACAGCACGAACTCATCCACAGTGGAGTTAAAGCGTACAGCTGTGATCAGTGTGGGAAGGAGTTTACTGATAAGGCTAAACTAAAACGTCATCAGTTCATCCACACTGGAGAGAGACCGTTCAGCTGTGACTTGTGTGGAAAGTCTTTTTCCTTGAAGGGTCACCTAAAACAACACCAACTCATCCACAGTGGAGTTAAAGCGTACAGCTGTGATCAGTGTGGCAGAGCTTTTAATCGCAGTAGGAGCTTACAGAGGCATCTAGTTACCCACTCTGGAATTAAGGCATACAGCTGTGACATCTGTGGAAAAACTTTCAGCCAGAGAGGGTACCAAAATATACACCTACGCATTCACACCAGACATGATGTGTACTGCTGTGAACAGTGTGGCAAAGAGTTTACAACAGACGCACAGTTACAACGACACATGTTTACCCACACTGAGGAGAGACCTTATCAATGTGACCTGTGTGAGAAGACTTTTAAATCTCCACATTACCTGAGAGGACACCAACAGATCCACACCAGAAAGAGACTCTACAAGTGCAGTTACTGTGAGGTATGTATTTATATTGTTATCTTGTCATTTTAGCCTGACTGTTTGAAACAACTCTGCTCATTAAATTGTGTTAGCATGTTAGCAATTCTACTGCATGGAAAAGCAGCTGTGAGTGATTATTCAGATTTTCATGTCAGTTATGATTTTAGTATTACTGTAGTATTATGGTGGTAGTATTGTAGTTATTGCAGCCCAGTAAACTGAGTGTGTTAACTGAAACAGTAAAATGTAATTGGACGTCTGCAGAGATGCTCTTTATTTCAGGCGACGTTTAGGATAAAAATGTTGAAGGATTGACTTACACTGTCTTTGTGTCTTTGTTTAGAAGCAGAGCGACACAGATGGATCCAGTTCTCAACCCTGTCATCACTGTGGTGGTGGGAAAGACTTTCGTTGTGACGTCTGTGGAAAAACTTTCAGTCATCAAAATAACCTAAAAACACATCAACGTAGACACACTGGAGACAAACTGAAATACTGCAAAGAATGTGGGAGAAACTTCACCACATCACATCACTTAAAACAACATGAACAGATTCACAGTGGGGTTAAAAAGCACCTCTGTGATCAGTGTGGGTCATCCTTCACCACTGCAAGTCAGCTTAAATCACACAAACGAGTCCACACAAGAGAGAAACCATACAAGTGCAGACACTGTGACAAAAGCTTCTCACAATCAAGTAGTCGTAACTATCATGAACGTACACACATGGAAGGAAACTACAGCTGTGACCAGTGTGACAAGAGCTTCAGGAATCTCAGATCATACTCCGAACACAAACGATTCCACGTTACTAATAAACTGTTTCACTGTTACCAATGTGCCAAAACATTCACCTCATTGTCTGCTCTGTGCAAACATCAGCGTGATCACTCAGGGCTGAAATCACTCCCATCACTGGATCACAGTGAATCTGAAGTGACAGAAAGATCCTCTGGTTTCAGGGTCAGACTCAAAAAGCTTGAGATCAGGCTCCACAGAGTTCAGATAGAATCATTTAAACTTGTGTTGAACTGAATTGGTTGCTGGGCTGATTTTCTGCATTACCAATGCAAACTGAATAATACAGAAGATGAAAGAATAGACTTTGATCAGTTAATAAAGCTCATGATCTTGATTCATTGTGGCTGCTACACAGATACTTCTGGGTCACTTCTCTCAGTTAGGAACCTTCCTCACCAAAACTGACTTTTGGACCACACCCCTGGTTTCATGAGAAATTGTTTCAGCCATGATTTCTCTTCATGTATTTCAGAGTAAAGACTGAAGTGACAAATGGAGACATGTTTAAAAAACACAATGTGAGAGAGACGTTGAGATCCTTAGAAGTTACCCTGGGTTTTTCTGTCACCCTGCTAGATGTTACACACCTTGTTATTGGACTGATTTCTACTGCTGGACTACTCCTGCAGAGAGTAACAATACTCTTACTAATTAGCTCCCTTTCACACCTTTGGGGATATTTATTTTTGTGCTTAAAGCGCTGTGAGCCAGAACAGCGAGAGAAAAATCTGCAAACGCAATGAGCCGAATGCTTAAGTGAATCCCAGCAGCTGCACATGTGCTACGCTGATTTAGAGGATATCTTTGCTCTGGATTTATATTAATACTTTTTCATTTCTATATGATTCTTCTTGCATCTAAACAAAGATAGTTGTTATTCTTAGTTGTTCTGCTGCCTAAATACCACAGGGTGTAATTATGAAGTTATTGAGTTGCACATATTTTATGACCTGCTTAAGTTCGAGGTCACAGCGTCTGTAGAGCAGCTGGAACATAATGAAGTCTACAAGGTTAAAGTTTTCTCTTCTCTTATTGTTCTCTCTGCTAGTTGGTTTGATGAATCTGAGAGCTTTTGTTTTTATTACTGTTATTATAATTATCATTAATATTTTACTCTTTAGAAGCTTTAAAATAGTGTTTGTGTTTGAAAAAATTGATTTAAGATCATAGCGTGGGTGTGGATAATTTTGCCAAAAAAAACGGTGGAAGTGGAGCGGCCAAAGAGGAAACGTTTAAAAGTAAGTACTGACATGATGTCTCAACAGGACCTGGAAATACATCTTTACAGGTCTACCTAAAAAATCAGTCAGACAACTACACCTCATTCAGAACTCTGCTGCTCGAGTCCTCACTAAGACCAAAAAAGTGGACCACACCAGTCCAGCTCTGAGGTCTTCACTCTGGCTGCCTGTCCGTCAGAGGATAGACTTTGAAGTTCTGATGCTGGTCTATAAAGTTCTGAATGGTTTAGGACCAAAATACATCAGTGACCTTATGTTTAGTATACAGGAGTTGCTGCTCACACTCTGAGTTGCACTAGTGTGTCTGTCAGACGTCCCAAATGGACAGACCGCACTCGCACTCACGCCGGACACTGTAACAGTCACAATGGTGTGGTGTCTCTTTAAGACAACCCAAGTCAAGGGTTAATGTTGTCATCCGTATGTGCCACTGACTCTCTCTGTGATTGTGTGGACATGTGCTTGCACGCTAGTGCATGAGGAGGGACGGATTTTATGTTTTACCTCTCCAGACACCTTTGTTTGCAACGTTATGGGTTGTACGAACACTGCGCTCTATGCTTGTTAAGCTGCAGCCGTTCAACCGGGCTTATATGGTTGATGAAGGGAAGGTATATTAAAGAACACACTGTGGAATTCCCAATGCCAGTGCGAGTGTGTATTCTTTTGGCTAAGTGTTTTGTCGCCTCCTCTCAACCACTAAACGCAACCCGACGTTACAACACCTCCTGACTTTATTTCCACGAGCCCTCGACTCAGCTGCAAAGTGCTTACGGGGTCAGTTTCATCAGAATTATCTGCCGTCATTCAGACATAAGTTGAGCAATGGTTTAACCAATTTTCCATCAAACCATGAAGGGATGTCGGAATTAAACAGAACATAGGATGTAAGTTAAGGAAATATAAGTTTGACTATGGAGCACATCTCCTTCAGCGTTTACAATAATGGATTGCATTTCTCTCAGTCAACTGACTGTTTAGGGGGGGAAAGCGGCTAATAGTTAGTGGGCTCTGTGTTTGTTGTTTTTTAATCACACTAGGAGTGAACAAAAGCAGAAAAAACCCTGTAAAGATGCAGACTGTGAAAGTCTGGTTTATACCATAAATCTTACCAGCTGTAACTGAGTTTTTTGTGGTTTAAGTTATAAGCATGTGTCAAGACTTCTGAGAGAGATCATTAATGCAGAGGATTGCAGCAGCTCTTGGATTTTCACTCTCTGCTGGCTTTTAGATGAACAGTCACATAAATTTCATTCCCAATTTTTCGCCTTTTTTCCAATTAAGATGTGTCTTTAAATCTTTTCTAGTTCGAATAGTTTATTCACATAGTAAAAAAGTAGCTCGGGAACTCAGTAAGTTTGAACCACGATAGTTTAAAGACATTTTCTAAAATAAAGAGGATTTCATCATCCACAGTTTGTGAAAACTGCAGTTAAAAACAAATCAGTAAATTCACAAATGATGGACTCTTTTCAGAGGTACGCTTCATGTACTGATTAACATACACTTAAAAGATGTACATTAGGGTGCAGACTGGTTATGTGGATTTGCTATATGAATATGCTCAAGAGTCTGTTTGAGCTAAAAAAATAAACAAAAAAAACCTTCATATATATACATATAATTTTAAATCAGTAACATAGATAAAATGTTTTTGGATAACAAACGAGTCACATTTTAAACACTGTTTGAATAATCAAAGAGACAATTATAAAGTGCAGGCTACAACAGACATGCTTACCGGGAGCAGAGAAACACGCTGTATTGTCTCTTTTGCATAAGCCACACCAGAAACGCTCTGTGGGGACATCAAAGTCTGCGCCGTGGGAGTGTCTGGACCCTCCACGCCGGGATTTGGCGCACAACCTCGCACTGGTCCCATGCAGGGGCACAGCCAACGTGTAAGCCCTAGTTCAGCTCCCGAAAAATATGCTCGAGTTGTTCTTGTGTCCAACAAAAATGAGTTCTAGTGTTCTATTTTCAATGTTACTGCGTTGAAGTTTGCACAATTTGAATTAAAAAAAAATCATTAGACTCTTAAATAAATGGCATCTTGACGTGGACTCGGCGAATGGCTTAAAAAACGAATACATTGTTTTACATCTTGTGCACTTGAGTACACTCCAATGAAACTCGAAAAGTGGGATAAATCCAGACACAGATTATGGAGATGATGACTCGGCATTTGTTAGGGAGGAGTGTAAGTATAGAGAGGAGGAATTCCTACTTCCCATTCATGTACTCTGCACTGGGCATTGTGTCAAAACTGTCCTTGTAACATGTTTACTTTTTTTTCAGAATAAATGGCTGTGGAAAAAAACAATCAAAGTTGAGGTAAGTGTTCACCACAGTATCCTGTTTTTTTTATTGGAGTCAAATTTCTCTTTGGGTAAAAATTAAGCCAACATCCATGTGTCAAAGGTTGGTTAACATTTATAACGTGTATAACGTTTTGTAGAAAAGTTTGATCGATTCGCTCTCTCACTCTCTCTCTCTCTCTCTCTCACTCTTAGAAAAATAATAAATTCTCTGAGGTTTTTTTCTTATATGTTTATGGTACCCGACGGAGGAAACATTGACCGGGATGAACCGACGGTCGTCTGACTCCTTCTTGATGTGCGTAAAACAAGGCCATTTTCTTTTAGGGTTTCTGTCTATTTTCTGTTAACGAGAAAACCCGTTGTAAAAGTAGCTATAAAAATGAAGAAAAACTCTTTACTTTGGTATGAGTGGCTGCACCAAACCAAAATACCTCATCAGGGTGTTTTAATAAAATTATTTGGGATAGAGTTCTGAATATGTGAGCGGCGCTTTTTTCACTAAGGGATATTTTTTTACACATACGAGGAGACGAGTGGGCGGCCTGTCGGTTAATATAAGAAAGTAAAATACATCTGCTATTGTAAAAAGAAATGGCTCTCTACAAACAATAGAAAGTCCTTCTTTTCATTACAAGCATTGGTGTAGCATACCTCCACCCGGCTCTATAAATATAAATGCAATCCGTTACTAGTCAGATAATCTTAAAGCAGGGGCGATTTTAGCCCATTTTTGGGAGTTCTTCAGCTGCCAGAGCGACAGTGGCTTAGACGCAGCGGAGCGCAGGTGTAAGTGTCTGGCTTAAACCAGGACATATTTGCTGCATTTAACCTTCAGTTACTCTTTATATAGTTAGGTAGGAGGCAGTCCATGTTTCTTTTTAACTGAAAAAAAAAAAGCATTACAACCGGTAAAAACATTACACCCAGGTAACCTGCTGTGTTCAAAACGTGTTTCCCGACTATGTTTGCTACCCTTCAATCCGTCCTACTCTGTAGTAAAATTTATAGCCTATTTAAAATCTAAAACTTAACATTATCATATATATATATATCTGCAGCAGGTCCTCTTAGCGTGGACCCTCATTTATAAACACAACTTCTCACTACACAAATACCTCATCTGGAACAACAGAGATATTTTATTTCTTTTATTATCACTTTTCCTGGAAACTTGGGTCCAAAATGGGATCCTATTGGTGGCTCAGCTGGTTAATAAAGAGGGAGCACTACTTACTTACAATGAATCCCTTACACTTTATAATTTTCCCGTAAGTGTTCGGGAATTCTCAATGATGCTTGGTGCCATACCCTCAGGTACTTTAATGTTATATAAAAACACTGACAGTTCAATATCTACCTCAGTCACTCTCCCTGATCCAGCTGAGTCAGCAGTGGGAAAAATCTGCTTTTCACAGGAACTTGGTAACAGCAATAACAGAATACGTAGTTTATTCCAAGAAGCTATCATGTCTCTCCCATATATATAATATCTTACTGGAACCGACATGTTCCAGATATCACCTGGAAGACAGTCTGGATGATCCCATAAATATCTAATTGTAAACAAGGTGAAGGAAATCTCATATAAAATTCTTCATAAATGTTACCCTGCCAGTCACTATATGGTAACATTTAAAAGACACATAAATACTAATTGAACTTTCTGTGGGGATCATCCAGAAACTGTGGCACATCTTTTTTGGTACTGTTCCTCTACACAGAGATTCTGGAAGGAATTTAGCAGTTTTGTTATTGTCCATATTTTAAGGGAGTTTTCTTAATGATGGGAAAATGTTTTATTCTATTTCTTTAAGTTCCCCAGGAAGAATGATAAATGTTTTTTTATAATAAATTTGTTAATACTTTTAGCTAAATTTTTTATCCATAAATGTAAGTTTATTAATAAAACACCATATTTCTGCCTTTTTATAAGGATATGGAATTGTACATACAATCAATATCAGACTAAACCAACAAAAAGGCTCTCAGAACAATATTTATATGTTGATTTTTGCGCGTACTCATATCATAATTTTTTTACCCCTGATTTTGTATGTTCATGTTCTGTTCTTTCGTAAACTTCATCTGTTTGTATGTTGTATACTTATTGTGTGTTCAATAAAGTTCAATAAAAAAAAAAAGTACAGAAACTTCAGACGTCACTAATCACGTGACTCTGGCCAAACGAATCAAGCCTCGACACAGTGCTTCTGAAGCAGCGCATTGATCTTTTTGACACACGCACCGGAGCGTCAGCTTCAAGCGGACCATCACTACCTCTCACATCTAAAGGTAAGTGTCAAGGTAACTTTGAACTGAGTTCAGTCAATCTTGAGTTTTTCGAAGTTTTCTGAGTGAAGTTTTCTGTTGCTCTCTGTGAGAGAAGACCGTTAAAGGCGAGGCTCTCCAGAGTGCAGCAAAACAGGAAACAGCAGCTGGGTGTGTGTAAGTGTGCAAACGAATAGATTAGAAGTGGAAGTGAGACACGAGTATAGAAAGGTCAAGTTTCGTCATTTGTTTTTCTCACCACTGATCACGCGCTCAACACTCTACACATACTTGCATCACACGCGCGCTCTCAAGCATCAGTATTGTACAATTCTGGGCGTCACGTGAGTTGAGGTTGTTACCATATAAGGGAAATCTCCATTGTTCTGTAGCAGTGGTTCTCAAACTTTTCACAATGAGTTTCACCCTTACGAGCAACATCAAAGCACAGTAGTATAGGCCTATTTAACACCACATACACATACTTGCCAACATTCAAAAGGGCTCTCTGTATGTGTGTGTGTGTGTGTGTGTGTGTGTGTGTGTGTGTGTGTGTGTGTGTACACGTGGGCTGTTAACTGGAGTTGGTTGAACAGATGTGTGGCAGACTTGCTTTTCAGGGGCCGCTACCGACAAAACAGCAAATAAACACCAAATATGTCATCTGTGACATTTGTGAGGTTACCTCAAACACACTCCGTCAGTCTTGTTCCTCCAGAACAACAAAATGTTTACAAATATCGCGGGTTTACCTGGTGATATTCTCATGCAGATGGTGTTCACAGGACAGCAAGAGTAAACGATCGGGAGAATCTTGTCTTTGTCATCGTTCCCCTCGTACGTGTTATTACTCCGATTTCAGCGTTTTTGCTTCACAACTAGTGCAGTTTACTACTCAAATGGAGTCGAGTCAACCAGCGCCACCTCTGGCCAAGTACCATAGCCTACAGCCAGATTAACTTGTGACACACAGTAGCGGTTTTTGATAGGGCTACACGGGCTGTTGCCCGAGGCGGCATCGTGGTGGGGTGGTGGGGCACCACGGGCATTGGCAAGAAAAAGAAAAAAAAATTGCTCGTACTCGTGCTGCCCCGACATCATGCCAGCGCATATTGGGAATGTCGTAGGCACCGATCGGTTTTCTCCCATTTGCTGGGAGTAAGGGCGCCCTCCGTTTGCGAGGTGCGCCTGCTGCTTGCGGCACAGGGAGGAGAGGGCGGGGCGGCGGGGGAGTCTCTGGCTGGCTGGAGCGGCATCTAATAACCAACTCGCAAAATAAAACACACCAGACATTATGATACAGACTTATAATTTGCACCGATGTTTTTTTTTATTCTATACACGAAAAGTGAGCGCGAGAGCCCTCGGTGCGCCTGCTCGCTGCTGAAGTCAAAGTAAACTTTATTGTCATCTCCGCTACATACAGTCCAGTATATAGAGAGACGAGACGACGAGGCTCCAGTTACAGCAGTGCAAGTAAACAAACGATAAATATAAGAAGAGTAAGAAAATAAATATACACTTTAGGACCAGGGGTAAAGGGATCAATAACAATTTAAAATTTATAATTTACAGTTTGATGATTTAAAGTCTCACACACAACCCCTGGAAAGGGGAGGGGGACATGCTGCTTCCAAATAGAGCACATTTCATTCATCATGTTGTAAATCCAAGCCCATTATGTATTCACGATCTGAATACTGGGTTGTGCGAAATCCCAGAAATAAACCTCAGACAAAGTGAATCTGTGAACTAAGGTGTAGGTCTGTTAGGTTAAGTTGTGGTGATCCTCGGGTTGGGGAATTTTGTGTTCATACTGGAGTGCAAAATTAAAACCAATGGAAGATGGACAAGAAAAGTTCAAAGCCATCAGGTGCTCAGTTTAGAAAAAATAGAAAAGAAAAGGAGGAGAAACGAGCAAAAGATACAGGTAAGCAGATGTGTGATTGGATAATGGCAGGTCATCCTGAAACAATCAGACTAAACTCCAAACAATACATTATGTTACAGATTTTAATATTAATTAGTCATTGTTAATTGTTGATTTGTCCTGTTCTCATTGTATGACGAATTATGACGACTGTTTGGTAGCTGTTTGCATATTTTCTCTCTCTCTCTCTCTCTCTCTCTCTCTCTCTCTCTCTCTCTCTCTCTCTCTCTCTCTCTCTCTCTCTCTCTCTCTCTCTCTCTCTCTCTCTCTCTCTCTCTCTCTCTCTCTCTCTCTCTCTCTCTCTCCCCCCCTCCCTCCGTGTGTGTTTCTCTGGTGAAACAACAGTTTTATGTTAATGTACAGTCCTTAATAAGTTTTATGTGTGTGTGTGTGTGTGTGTGTAAAGTTCCACAATACATGTGGAACTTTCTATTTTGTCTGTTTTTGTATCTTGCAAATAAACCTTTAAAATAAATAAAATTTTATTATGTATTTATTTTTGGCCTACATCAGTAAGAAATGCCAAATTATATACACAAAGTTATAGAAATCACCACTCCCGTTATTCATGATGATTCCAATAACATCACATAATAACATGTAACATCACATCCTGTAAGCACAGTCTGCCTGTGTCTTTTCTCTGGAAATGAACATTTTCAGTCAATATAGGTAATACATCAACATGGCTGCCATGGCTAAGTTAGGAATATTTTTAATGTAATTTCCAAAACTTGCATATGATTTGCTATTTGTAGCAGATCTACTGACTGTCACAGAGCAGCTGGAGCAGTCTCAAATGGAGGTCAGTCCACTACTGCCACCTGTGGCCAAGTGCCATAGCCTACTACTAGATTAACTCGTGACACATCTGCACCAGTTTCTATGACCACATTGAGTAGAGGCTGAGTGGCTGCACTTACACTGGTGCATTCAAATCTACCCACAAACACTGAAAGATGCAATGTGGATTGTCAAGACTCAAACCAATCATTAAGCAAAGACAGCAGGGATCACTTGTTTCTGTTTATTATACAGCCAGATTTACTTGTGACACACATGTGCAGCTGGCTTTATCACCTATTTTGAATTTGTTTCAAGCACAATACATTTGTAACTTTCAGTGTTTTCTGGTCTTCCAAAAGAAGAAGAAAAAACACCTTCAGCTACATGACATGCAATTGTGTATTTGTTTTCACCTTGTCATACACTTGAAGTTTTACAAGTCACCTCTCCTTTTGTTAATATCATTTTAGTCTCAGACAATCTAGTTTTTCTTACAGAGATTGAATGCACCTTCTGCAGATGGCGGTACCACACAGTGTGCGTGAACTTCCCCTGTACAGAAAGCAACTACAAATGTTGTGAATGCTAAATAAACAGAAACAAATGATCCCTGTTGTCTTTGCTTAATGATTGGTTTTAGTCTTGACAATCCTCATTGCTGGCATTGCATCTTTCAATGCCAGCAATGCCAGGTATCAGTGCTCAAACCTTTTGTGTTTGTTTCCAATAAGTTGCCCACCTCGGGAAACAAAAATGTGTTCTTTTACTTGTCAGATGAACATATGAGACACTTTGACTCTTCAGTGCAGTGTGGAGCCTAACAAAGATCTGTTTTGTGTCCCAGCTGATCAGCAGGAGGAGAAGAGTCTGACGGAGCAGCAGAGGAACATTTTCAGCTACTTGGACTCAGCTCAGCCACTACAGAGAAAACGATGAGCTCAACACAGAAGGTGACAGACAGAGCAGGGCGATATGACCTTGGAGCAAATGTCGGCCAATTTCCTCTGGAAAATCCTTTTGGTTTAACTGTCAGCAAGCAATTTGCATTTGCACTGTTAAATTTTTATATAACTTTAATGCACATAAAAACAGCTGTTTGTTTAACTGAAAATATATTGATGAGTTTTTTAATAAAGTTGTGGAGTTGTAAAGTATTTTGTCTAGTGTCAATTATATCGTCAGTTATATTGTTATCACAAATTAAAAACAAAGTAACTTTTTGTAAAACTGTTATATTTAGAGCATCTTTTAAGTGGAATAAATTGCCTTATAAAATTAGAGAATTATTCAAACTCTTCAAAACTTCAATGACCACTTAAAAGCCGATTTACAGAGCTTTTAGTTGTTGTAAATATTGTAAGAGATTATTTCTTTTTGAAATTTGTGTAATGTGCCTGAATGTTATTGATATTATTATTATTATTATTGATTGCTTATATTTTAACAATTGTGAAACCTCACTGTGGATGTAAGAGCCAAATTGAATCCACTTTATTGTATAATATTTTATGTGATTGTATTTGACGGAAGATGAGCAACATCTGTTGTGGAAGCTAATGGGGTTCTTTTTGAATAAACAAACATAGGATTTATTATCACTGAATAATTATGTATAAATCTATAAAAAATAAAGAAAGATGTAATAGGAAACAACACTATAATATAAATTATAAAATAATATAAAAGTGTGTGTGTGTGTGTGTGTGTGTGTGTGTGTGTGTATACAATCAGGAGGGATGGGCATGATTTTAGTGTTTGAACAGTCATGAATTCTTTTTAACACCAGGTTGGATGTAATGTGTTAGAACTACCAGCAGGTGGGGATAAGAGACCTTTAAGGTGTTTGGTACCACACTCCACCTTCAGGTTTAAAACTAGTGTTATTGGAGGGAGTTTGAAGGCTCAGTTTGTTCCACGACTGCATTTCACTCACTGGCTCTGTTTGTATCTCTGTCACTGCAGGACCAACATGGAGCGAGAAGTCAGCGCTCTCAGGAGGCCGACAAACCTCACAGAAGAAAGAGAGAGAAAACATACACTTGTGACGAGTGTGGGAAGCATTTTACTAGGAAGAAATCACTAAAACTTCATCAGGTCATCCACACTGGAGAGAGACCGTTCAGCTGTGACTTGTGTGGAAAGTCTTTTTCCTTGAAGGGTAACCTAAAAACACACCAACTCATCCACAGTGGAGTTAAAGCGTACAGCTGTGATCAGTGTGGCAGAGCTTTTGCTCAAAGTGGTACCTTACAGAGTCATCTAGTTACCCACTCTGGAATTAAGGCATACAACTGTGACATTTGTGGGAAGGATTTTGCTCTAAAGAATTCACTAAAACTTCATCAGGTCATCCACACTGGAGAGAGACCGTTCAGCTGTGACTTGTGTGGAAAGTCTTTTTCCTTGAAGGGTCACCTAAAACAACACCAACTCATCCACAGTGGAGTTAAAGCGTACAGCTGTGACGAGTGTGGGAAGGAGTTTACTGAGAAGGCTTCACTAAAAAGTCATCAGTTCATCCACACTGGAGAGAGACCGTTCAGCTGTGACTTGTGTGGAAAGTCTTTTTCCTTGAAGGATTCCCTAAAACAACACCAACTCATCCACAGTGGAGTTAAAGCGTACAGCTGTGATCAGTGTGGCAGAGCTTTTAATCGCAGTAGCAGCTTACAGAATCATCTAGTTACCCACTCTGGAATTAAGCCATACATCTGTGACATTTGTGGAAAAACTTTCAGCCAGAGAGGGCACCGAAATATACACCTACGCATTCACACCAGACATGATGTGTACTGCTGTGATCAGTGTGGCAAAGAGTTTACAACAGACCAACAGTTACAACGACACATGTTTACCCACACTGAGGAGAGACCTTATCAATGTGACCTGTGTGAGAAGACTTTTAAATCTCCATATTACCTGAGAGGACACCAACAGATCCACACCAGAAAGAGACTCTACAAGTGCAGTTACTGTGAGGTATGTATTTATATTGTTATCTTGTCATTTTAGCCTGACTGTTTGGAACAACTCTGCTCATTAAACTGTGTTAGCATGTTAGCAATTCTACTGCATGGAAAAGCAGCTCTGAGTGATTATTCAGATTTTCATGTCAGTTATGATTTTAGTATTACTGTAGTATTATGGTGGTAGTATTGTAGTTATTGCAGCCCAGTAAACTGAGTGTGTTAACTGAAACAGTAAAATGTAATTGGACGTCTGCAGAGATGCTCTTTATTTCAGGCGACGTTCAGGATAAAAATGTTGAAGGACTGACTTACACTGTCTTTGTGTCTTTGTTTAGAAGCAGAGCGACACAGATGGATCCAGTTCTCAACCCTGTCATCACTGTGGTGGTGGGAAAGACTTTCGTTGTGACGTCTGTGGAAAAACTTTCAGTCATCAAAATAACCTAAAAACACATCAACGTAGACACACTGGAGACAAACTGAAATACTGCAAAGAATGTGGGAGAAGCTTCATCACATCATATCACTTAAAACAACATGAACTGTTTCACAGTGGGGTTAAAAAGCACCTCTGTGATCAGTGTGGGTCATCCTTCACCACTGCAAGTAACCTTAAAAAACACAAACGAGTCCACACGGGAGAGAAACCATACAAGTGCAGACACTGTGACAAAAGCTTCTCACAATCAAGTAGTCGTAACTATCATGAACGTGCACACATGGAAGGAAACTACAGCTGTGACCAGTGTGACAAGAGCTTCAGGAATCTCAGTTCATACTCCGAACACAAACGATCCCACGTTACTAATAAACTGTTTCACTGTTACCAATGTGCCAAAACATTCACCTCATTATCTGCTCTGTGCAAACATCAGCGTGATCACTCAGGGCTGAAATCACTCCCATCACTGGATCACAGTGAATCTGAAGTGACAGAAAGATCCTCTGGTTTCAGTGTCAGACTCAAAAAGCTTGAGATCAGGCTCCACAGAGTTCAGATAGAATCATTTAAACTTGTGTTGAACTGAATTGGTTGCTGGGCTGAACTTCTGCATTACCATTGCAAACTGAATAATACAGAAGATGAAAGAATAGACTTTGATCAGTTAATAAAGGCCATGATCTTGATTCATTGTGGCTGCTACACAGATACTTCTGGGTCACTTCTCTCAGTTAGGAACCTTCCTCACCAAAACTGACTTTTGGACCACACCCTTGGTTTCATGAGAAATTGTTTCAGCCATGATTTCTCTTCCTGTATTTCAGAGTAAAGACTGAAGTGACAAATGGAGACATGATTAAAAAACACAATGTGAGAGAGACGTTGAGGTCCTTAGAAGTTACCCTGGGTTTTTCTGTCACCCTGCTAGATGTTACACACCTTGTTATTGGACTGATTTCTACTGCTGGACTACTCCTGCAGAGAGTAACAATACTCTTACTAATTAGCTCCCTTTCACACCTTTGGGGATATTTATTTTTGTGCTTGAAGCGCTGTGAGCCAGAACAGCGAGAGTATAATCTGCAAACGCAATGAGCCGAATGCTTAAGTGAATCCCAGCAGCTGCACATGTGCTACGCTGATTTAGAGGATATCTTTGCTCTGGATTTATATTAATACTTTTTCATTTCTATATGATTCTTCTTGCATCTAAAGAAAGATAGTTGTTATTCTTAGTTGTTCTGCTGCCTAAATACCACAGGGTGTAATTATGAAGTTATTGAGTTGCACATACTTTACGACCTGCTTAAGTTCGAGGTCACAGCGTCTGTAGAGCAGCTGGAACATAATGAAGTCTACAAGGTTAAAGTTTTCTCTTCTCTTATTGTTCTCTCTGCTAGTTGGTTTGATGGATCTGAGAGCTTTTGTTTTTATTACTGTTATTATAATTATCATTAATATTTTACTCTTTAGAAGCTTTAAAATAGTGTTTGTGTTTGAAAAAATTGATTTAAGAATTGAACAGAAACATCTGTCCTTCTGAAAATCACCCAAAGGCACGGAGACCAACTCAAAGGATGCAACCTGTAACTTTCTCTTCCTTCATGTCAGTACCATCATCCATTATTTATATAAAATGCATAAAGCAACAGTAACACTTTAGTTTGGATTTCATGATTTCTGTAGTTGGAAAATATTTTGTTTAAAGACAGAAGTGACCGCATAGTTGCAACATTAAAGTGAAATATTTAATATTCTAATAACAGATTAAATGCTGTGTTGAGGCTGTCGTTTCAGGAGGAGAGAAGCTGCAGAGAGGCGTGTAAGACTGCAACTCTGCTTCCTGGTCCCAGCTCTGGATAGTCATATTTTAGGGGGTTTAATAAATTTGTCCATATTTCTAGAAATGAGAGCTGCTCCATCCAAAGTGGGATCGATGCCCTCTCTCCTAACAAGACCAGGTTTCCTCCAGAATTTTTGCCAATTATCTATGAAGCCCACATCGTTTCTTGGACACCACTCAGACAGCCAGCAACTTAAGGAGAACATGTGGCTAAACATGTCACTCCTGGTCTGTATCCCAATTCAGGGTCTGCAGCCTTAAAGGCCGCATTTTAAGGCCGATTACGCCACAGCAACGTGACGAAGGCTTTCCCAATTCAAAGGCTCCTCGGAATGCGGCCCTCAAATGCGTCCTTCATTTCCCTGAATTTTAAGGATGTGTTGGTGTAGACTTCGTGGCCCAACATATCCCAGATTGCATAGCGCGGCGTGGGTGTGGATAATTTTGCCAAAAAAAACGGTGGAAGTGGAGCGGCCAAAGAGTAAACGTTTAAAAGTAAGTAGCGATATGATGTCTCAACAGGACCTGGAAAAACTAGTCCATGCATTCATTTTTAGTAGGCTTGATTACTGTAACAGCATCTTTACAAGTCTACCTAAAAAAGCAGTCAGACAACTACAGCTCATTCAGAACTCTGCTGCTCGAGTCCTCACTAAGACCAAAAAAGTGGACCACACCAGTCCAGCTCTGAGGTCTTCACTCTGGCTGCCTGTCCGTCAGAGGATAGACTTTGAAGTTCTGATGCTGGTCTATAAAGTTCTGAATGGTTTAGGACCAAAATACATCAGTGACCTCCTCACCCAGTATGAACCTTCCAGATCCCTCAGGTCACCTGGATCCGTTTTTTTTAATCAGTTCCCAGAGTCAGAACCAGACATGGAGAAGCTGCATTCAGCTTTTATGCTCCATATATCTGGAACAAACCCCAAGAAAGCCTCAGATAAGCTGAAACACTCAGTTTATTTAAATCCAGGTTGAAGACACACCTGTTCTCAGCTTCATTTGAATAAAGCACCAAATCCACACTTTTAAGCTTAAATTCTTTTTAATCAATTTAATAAATCATGCTTTTTATTTGTTTTTGTTTTTTAATGTCTCTTTAAAGCACTTTGAATGACCTTGTTGTTGAATTATGCTATATAAATAAACTTGCCTTGCCTTACTGAATATTATGTCACTTATTTATGTGCAAATGTTTAATAATGAAGAACATTAAAACATTACTGTTGGCCACATGTCGGCAAAGTTATGTGACATTAGTGATGTTTGTACTAACTTGGTTTTAAAGCCTTTACTTTAAAATATTCTCTGTTCAATAGTCGACCTTAATCTTACAGAGAATGTGATGATTTTATGGATAATTAAAGTCAGTCATATATCCACAAACACAACAAGCTGAAAGTCAGTGTTGTTGCTCGGTTTGCAGTCCTGAATATCACGGCACAAGCAGGATTCACTGCACTGTTAATGTTAGTGATGTTATATTGCTGCCTCTGTTCGGTGGTGTCGAGCCAAACAGACTTTAACGTGTGTTTGAACGAGTTGACGGTTCACTCGTTAAGCTGAAAGAAAGATGCCTCCGTGCCAGCTTGAACATGTTGCGTATGCCGTCGGAACTGGATTTCAGTCTAAACTGATGTCCGTGTTGGTCCTGCAGAGAATCAGAGTTGGAAAAGTTGTTAATGTAGCAAAAAACAAAATGTAATGCAATCTCTTTAAAGCCATGATCTTTTTTTATCGCTGTCACTGGAGTGGGTAAATGAGTCTGCAAAGTTAAAAAAACAGATTTACATTTATTGTTTATTACTTTTATCGAACATCATCCCATTTATACACATTTAAGAAATAACGTGGAAAATATCGTTTTGTTTGCATTTGGAGACTCAGCATTGGAACCATCCCAAATATCTGCACCAGGGAAACAACTTCTCAAGCTGGTAAAAAGGTCAAGGACACAGTTACACGATCGCTAAACTAACCTGTTTTTGAATAAAAGAAAACCATATAAGCATGATCCCTGGAATCTCGGTTTAAAAAAAAAGTCAAGCACTACAAATTACTTTTCTTATGTTTAGTATACAGGAGTTGCTGCTCACACTCTGAGTTGCACTAGTGTGTCTGTCAGACGTCTCAAATGGACAGACCGCACTCGCACTCACGCCGGACACTGTAACAGTCACAATGGTGTGGTGTCTCTTTAAGACAACCCAAGTCAAGGGTTAATGTTGTCATCCGTATGCGCCACTGACTCTCTCTGTGATTGTGTGGACATGTGCTTGCACGCTAGTGCATGAGGAGGGACAGATTTTATGTTTTACCTCTCCAGGCACCTTTGTTTGCAACGTTATGGGTTGTACGAACACTGCGCTCTATGCTTGTTAAGCTGCAGCCGTTCAACCGGGCTTATATGGTTGATGAAGAGAAGGTATATTAAAGAACACGCTGTGGAATTCCCAATGCCAGTGCGAGTGTGTATTCTTTTGGCTAAGTGTTTTGCCGCCTCCTCTCAACCACTAAACGCAACCCGACGTTACAACACCTCCTGACTTTATTTCCACGAGCTCTCGACTCAGCTGCAAAGTGCTTACGGGGTCAGTTTCATCAGAATTATCTGCCGTCATTCAGACATAAGTTGAGCAATGGTTTAACCAATTTTCCATCAAACCATGAAGGGATGTCGGAATTAAACAGAACATAGGATGTAAGTTAAGGAAATATAAGTTTGACTATGGAGCACATCTCCTTCAGCGTTCACAATAATGGATTGCATTTCTCTCAGTCAACTGACTGTTTGGGGGGGGGAAGCGGCTAATAGTTAGTGGGCTCTGTGTTTGTTGTTTTTTAATCACACTAGGAGTGAACAAAAGCAGAAAAAACCCTGTAAAGATGCAGACTGTGAAAGTCTGGTTTATACCATAAATCTTAACAGCTGTAACTGAGTTTTTTGTGGTTTAAGTTATAAGCACGTGTCAAGACTTCTGATAGAGATCATTACTGTAGAGGATTGCAGCAGCTCTTGGATTTTCACTCTCTGCTGGCTTTTAGATGAACAGTCACATAAATTTCATTCCCAATTTTTCACTTTTTTTCCAATTAAGATGTGTCTTTAAATCTTTTCTAGTTCGAATAGTTTATTCACATAGTAAAAAAGTAGCTCGGGAACTCAGTAAGTTTGAACCGCGATAGTTTAAAGACATTTTCTAAAATAAAGAGGATTTCATCATCCACAGTTTGTGAAAACTGCAGTTAAAAACAAATCAGTAAATTCACAAATGATGGACTCTTTTCAGAGGTACGCTTCATGTACTGATTAACATACACTTAAAAGATGTACATTAGGGTGCAGACTGGTTATGTGGATTTGCTATATGAATATGCTCAAGAGTCTGTTTGAGCTAAAAAAAAAAAAAAAAAAAAACCCTTCAAATATATACATATAATTTTAAATCAGTAACATAGATAAAATGTTTTTGGATAACAAACGAGTCACATTTTAAACACTGTTTGAATAATCAAAGAGACAATTATAAAGTGCAGGCTACAACAGACATGCTTACCGGGAGCAGAGAAACACGCTGTATTGTCTCTTTTGCATAAGCCACACCAGAAACGCTCTGTGGGGACATCAAAGTCTGCGCCGTGGGAGTGTCTGGACCCTCCACGCCGGGATTTGCCGCACAACCTCGCACTGGTCCCATGCAGGGGCACAGCCAACGTGTAAGCCCTAGTTCAGCTCCCGAAAAACATGCTCGAGTTGTTCTTGTGTCCAACAAAAATGAGTTCTAGTGTTCTATTTTCAATGTTACTGCGTTGAAGTTTGCACAATTTGAATTAAAAAAATCATTAGACTCTTAAATAAATGGCATCTTGACGTGGACTCGGCGAATGGCTTAAAAAACTAATACATTGTTTTACATCTTGTGCACTTGAGTACACTCCAATGAAACTCGAAAAGTGGGATAAATCCAGACACAGATTATGGAGATGATGACTCGGCATTTGTTAGGGAGGAGTGTAAGTATAGAGAGGAGGAATTCCTACTTCCCATTCATGTACTCTGCACTGGGCATTGTGTCAAAACTGTCCTTGTAACATGTTTACTTTTTTTTCAGAATAAATGGATGTGAAAAAACCAATCAAAGTTGAGATAAGTGTTCACCACAGTATCCTGTTTTTTTTATTGGGGTCAAATTTCTCTTTGGGTAAAAATTAAGCCAACATCCACGTGTCAAAGGTTGGTTAACATTTATAACGTGTATAACGTTTTGTAGAAAAGTTTGATCGATTTGCTCTCTCACTCTCTCTCTCTCTCTCTCACTCTTAGAAAAATAATAAATTCTCTGAGGTTTTTTTCTTATATGTTTATGGTACCCGACGGAGGAAACATTGACCGGGATGAACCGACGGTCGTCTGACACCTTCTTGATGTGCGTAAAACAAGGCCATTTTCTTTTAGGGTTTGTGTCTATTTTCTGTTAACGAGAAAACCCGTTGTAAAAGTAGCTATAAAAATGAAGAAAAACTCTTTACTTTGGTATGAGTGGCTGCACCAAACAAAATACCTTATCAGGGTGTTTTAATAAAATTATTTGGGATAGAGTTCTGAATATGTGAGCGGCACTTTTTTCACTAAGGGATATTTTTTACACATACGAGGAGACGAGTGGGCGGCCTGTAGGTTAATATAAGAAAGTAAAATACATCCGCTATTGTAAAAAGAAATGGCTCTCTACAAGCAATAGAAAGTCCTTCTTTTCATTACAAGCATTGGTGTAGCATACCTCCACCCGGCTCTATAAATATAAATGCAATCCGTTACTAGTCAGATAATCTTAAAGCAGTGGCGATTTTAGCCCATTTTTCGGGGTGCTTCAGCTGCCAGAGCGATAGTGGCTTAGACGCAACGGAGCGCAGGTGTAAGTGTCTGGCTTAAACCAGGACATATTTGCTGCATTTAACCTTCAGTTACTCTTTATATAGTTAGGTAGGAGGCAGTCCATGTTTCTTTTTTACTGAAAAAAAGCATAACAACCAGTAAAAACATTACACCCAGATAACCTGCTGTGTTCAAAACGTGTTTCCCGACTATGTTTGCTACCCTACAATCCGTCCTACTCTGTAGTAAAATTTATAGCCTATTTAAAATCTAAAACTTAACATTATCATGTATATATATATCTGCAGCAGGTCCTCTTAGCGTGGACCCTCATTTATAAACACAACTTCTCACTACACAAATACCTCATCTGGAACAACAGAGATATTTTATTTATTTTATTATCACTTTTCCTGGAAACTTGGGTCCAAAATGGGATCCTATTGGTGGCTCAGCTGGTTAATAAAGAGGGAGCACCACTTACTTACAATGAATCCCTTACACTTTATAATTTTCCCTTAAGTGTTCGGGAATTCTCAAAGGTGCTTGGTGCCATACCCTCAGGTACTTTAATGTTATGTAAAAACACTGACAGTTCAATATCTACCTCAGTCACTTTCCCTGATCCAGCTGAGTCAGCAGTGGGAAAAATCTGCTTTTCACAGGAACTTGGTAACAGCAATAAGAGAATACGTAGTTTATTCCAAGAAGATATCATGTCTCTCCCATATATATAATATCTTACTGGAACCGACGTGTTCCAGATATCACCTGGAAGACAGTCTGGATGATCCCATAAATATATAATTGTAAACAAGGTGAAGGAAATCTCATATAAAATTCTTCATAAATGTTACCCTGCCAGTCACTATATGGTAACATTTAAAAGACACATAAATACTAATTGAACTTTCTGTGGGGATCATCCAGAAACTGTGGCACATCTTTTTTGGTACTGTTCCTCTACACAGAGATTCTGGAAGGAATTTAGCAGTTTTGTTATTGTCCATATTTTAAGGGAGTTTTCTTAATGATGGGAAAATGTTTTATTCTATTTCTTTAAGTTCCCCAGGAAGAATGATAAATGTTTTTTTATAATAAATTTGTTAATACTTTTAGCTAAATTTGTTATACATAAATGTAAGTTTATTAATAAAACACCATATTTCTGCCTTTTTATAAGGATATGGAATTGTACATACAATCAATATCAGACTAAACCAACAAAAAGGCTCTCAGAACAATATTTATATGTTGATTTTTGCGCTTACTCATATCATAATTTTTTTACCCCTGATTTTGTATGTTCATGTTCTGTTCTTTCGTAAACTTCATCTGTTTGTATGTTGTATACTTATTGTGTGTTCAATAAAGTTCAATAAAAAAAAAGTACAGAAACTTCAAACGTCACTAATCATGTGACTCTGGCCAAACGAATCAAGCCTCGACACAGTGCTTCTGACGCAGTGTGTTGATCTTTTTGACACACGCACCGGAGCGTCAGCTTCAAGCGGACCATCACTACCTCTCACATCTAAAGGTAAGTGTCAAGGTAACTTTGAACTGAGTTCAGTCAATCTTGAGTTTTTCGAAGTTTTCTGAGTGAAGTTTTCTGTTGCTCTCTGTGAGAGAAGACCGTTAAAGGCGAGGCTCTCCAGAGTGCAGCAAAACAGGAAACCACAGCTGGGTGTGTGTAAGTGTGCAAACGAATAGATTAGAAGTGTAAGTGAGACACGAGTATAGAAAGGTCAAGTTTCGTCATTTGTTTTTCTCACCACTGATCACGCACTCAACACTCTACACATACTTGCATCACACGCGCGCTCTCAAGCATCAGTATTGTACAATTCTGGGCGTCACGTGAGTTTAGGTTGTTACCATATAAGGGAAATCTCCATTGTTCTGTAGCAGTGGTTCTCAAACGTTTCACAGTGAGTTTCACCCTTACGAGCAACATCACAGCACAGTAGTATAGGCCTATTTAACACCACATACACATACTTGCCAACATTCAAAAGGGCTCTCTGTATGTGTGTGTGTGTGTGTGTGTGTGTGTATACACGTGGGCTGATCAACTGGCGTTGGTTGAACAGATGTGTGGCAGACTTGCTTTTCAGGGGCCGCTACCGACAAAACAGCAAATAAACACCAAATATGTCATCTGTGACATTTGTGAGGTTACCTCAAACACACTCCGTCAGTCTTGTTCCTCTAGGACAACAAAATGTTTAAAAATATCGCGGGTTTACCTGGTGATATTCTCATGCAGATGGTGTTCACAGGACAGCAAGAGTAAACGATCGGGAGAATCTTGTCTTTGTCATCGTTCCCCTCGTACGTGTTATTACTCCGATTTCAGCGTTTTTGCTTCACAACTAGTGCAGTTTACTACTCAAATGGAGTCGAGTCAACCAGCGCCACCTCTGGCCAAGTACCATAGCCTACAGCCAGATTAACTTGTGACACACAGTAGCGGTTTTTGATAGGGCTACACGGGCTGTTGCCCGAGGCGGCATCGTGGTGGGGTGGTGGGGCACCACGGGCATTGGCAAGAAAAAGAAAAAAAAATTGCTCGTACTCATGCTGCCCCGACATCATGCCAGCGCATATTGGGAATGTCGTAGGCACCGATCGGTTTTCTCCCATTTGCTGGGAGTAAGGGCGCCCTCCGTTTGCGAGGTGCGTCTGCTGCTTGCGGCACAGGGAGGAGAGGGCGGGGCGGCGGGGGAGTCTCTGGCTGGCTGGAGCGGCATCTAATAATCAACTCGCAAAATAAAACACACCAGACATTATGATACAGACTTATAATTTGCACCGATGTTTTTTTTTATTCTATACACGAAAAGTGAGCGCGAGAGCCCTCGGTGCGCGTGCTCGCTGCTGAAGTCAAAGTAAACTTTATTGTCATCTCCGCTACATACAGTCCAGTATATAGAGAGACGAGACGACGAGGCTCCAGTTACAGCAGTGCAAGTAAACAAACAATAAATATAAGAAGAGTAAGAAAATAAATATACACTTTAGGACCAGGGGTAAAGGGATCAATAACAATTTTAAATTTATCATTTACAGTTTGATGATTTAAAGTCTCACACACAACCCCTGGAAAGGGGAGGGGGACATGCTGCTTCCAAATAGAGCACATTTCATTCATCATGTTGTAAATCCAAGCCCATTATGTATTCACGATCTGAATACTGGGTTGTGCGAAATCCCAGAAATAAACCTCAGACAAAGTGAATCTGTGAACTAAGGTGTAGGTCTATTAGGTTAAGTTGTGGTGATCCTCGGGTTGTTCATACTGGAGTGCAAAATTAAAACCAATGGAAGATGGACAAGAAAAGTTCAAAGCCATCAGGTGCTCAGTTTAGAAAAAATAGAAAAGAAAAGGAGGAGAAACGAGCAAAAGATACAGGTAAGCAGATGTGTGATTGGATAATGGCAGGTCATCCTGAAACAATCAGACTAAACTCCAAACAATACATTATGTTACAGATTTTAATATTAATTAGTCATTGTTAATTGTTGATTTGTCCTGTTCTCGTTGTATGACGAATTATGACGACTGTTTGGTAGCTGTTTGCATATCCTCTCTCGCTCTCTCGCTCTCTCTCTCCCTCCCTCCACGTGTGTGTGTGTGTGTGTGTGTGTGTGTGTGTGTGTGTGTGTGTGTTTCTCTGGTGAAACAACAGTTTTATGTTAATGTACAATCCTTAATAAGTTTTATGTGTGTGTGTGTGTGTGTGTGTGTGTGTGTGTAAAGTTCCACAATACATGTGGAACTTTCTATTTTGTCTGTTTTTGTATCTTGCAAATAAACCTTTAAAATAAATAAAATTTTATTATGTATTTATTTTTGGCCTACATCAGTAAGAAATGCCAAATTATATACACAAAGTTATAGAAATCACCACTCCCGTTATTCATGATGATTCCAATAACATCACATAATAACATGTAACATCACATCCTGTAAGCACAGTCTGCCTGTGTCTTTTCTCTGGAAATGAACATTTTCAGTCAATATAGGTAATACATCAACATGGCTGCCATGGCTAAGTTAGGAATATTTTTAATGTAATTTCCAAAACTTGCATATGATTTGCTATTTGTAGCAGATCTACTGACTGTCACAGAGCAGCTGGAGCAGTCTCAAATGGAGGTCAGTCCACTACTGCCACCTGTGGCCAAGTGCCATAGCCTACTACTAGATTAACTCGTGACACATCTGCACCTGTTTCTATGACCACATTGAGTAGAGTCTGAGTGGCTGCACTTACACTGGTGCATTCAAATCTACCCACAAACACTGAAAGATGCAATGTGGATTGTCAAGACTCAAACCAACCATTAAGCAAAGACAGCAGGGATCACTTGTTTCTGTTTATTATACAGCCAGATTTACTTGTGACACACATGTGCAGCTGGCTTTATCACCTATTTTGAATTTGTTTCAAGCACAATACATTTGTAACTTTCAGTGTTTTCCGGTCTTCCAAAAGAAGAAAAAAAACCTTCAACTACATGACATGCAATTGTGTATTTGTTTTCACCTTATCATACACTTGAAGTTTTACAAATCACCTCTCCTTTTGTTAATATCATTTTACTCTCAGACAATCTAGTTTTTCTTACAGAGATTGAATGCACCTTCTGCGGATGGCGGTACCACACAGTGTGCGTGGACTTCCCCTGTACAGAAGGCAACTACAAATGTTGTGAATGCTAAATAAACAGAAAGAAATGATCCCTGTTGTCTTTGCTTAATGATTGGTTTTAGTCTTGACAATCCACATTGCTGGCATTGCATCTTTCAATGCCAGCAATGCCAGGTATCGGTGCTCAAACCTTTTGTGTTTGTTTCCAATAAGTTGCCCACCTCGGGAAGCAAAAATGTGTTCTTTTACTTGTAAGGTGAACATATGAGACACTTTGTCTCTTCAGTGCAGTGTGGAGCCTAACAAAGATCTGTTTTGTGTCCCAGCTGATCAGCAGGAGAAGAAGAGTCTGACGGAGCAGCAGAGGAACATTTTCAGCTACTTGGACTCAGCTCAGCCACTACAGAGAAAACAATGAGCTCAACACAGAAGGTGACAGACAGAGCAGGGCGATATGACCAAAAATATTTATCATGATATATATTTGAAAATTTGCGATAACGATATAGCTGACGATATAATTGACACTAGACAAAATACTTTACAACTCCACAACTTTATTAAAAAACCTATCAATGTATTTTCACTTAAACAAGCAGCTGTTTTTTATGTGTATTAAAGTTATATAAAAATTTAACAGTGCAAATGCAAATGCCTTGGAGCAAATGTCGGCCAGTTTCCTCTGGAAAATCATTTTGGTTTAACTGTTAGCAAGCAATTTGCATTTGCACTGTTAAATTTTTATATAACTTTAATGCACATAAAAACAGCTTGTTTAACTGAAAATACATTGATGAGTTTTTTAATAAAGTTGTGGAGTTGTAAAGTATTTTGTCTAGTGTCAATTATATCGTCAGTTATATTGTTATCACAAATTAAAAACAAAGTAACTTTTTGTAAAACTGTTATATTTAGAGCATCTTTTAAGTGGAATAAATTGCCTTATAAAATTAGAGAATTTTATAAGGCAAGTCCTATCGGGCTTGGTTAGCCTGTGGGACTCCGGAGGCAGCCGACAGGTATCGACAGGCCAAGCGGAATGCAGCTCGGGCAGTGGCTGAAGCAAAAACTCGGGTGTGGGAGGAGTTCGGAGAGGCAATGGAAAAAGACTTTCGGACTGCCTCGAAGAGATTCTGGCAAATCCCACTGACGCGTCTTCCGAGGAGGAAGCAGAGTCTGGGGATGAGGGGAATGACCCGCCAATTTCTGGGGGCGAGGTCACTGAGGCAGTTAAACAACTCCTTGGTGGCAGAGCCCCTGGTGTTGATGAGGTCCGCCCCGAGTTCCTGAAGGCTCTGGACGTTGTAGGGCTGTCTTGGTTGACACGCCTCTGCAATGTTGCGTGGAGATCAGGGGCAGTACCCCTGGACTGGCAGACCGGGGTGGTGGTCCCCATCTTTAAGAAGGGGGACCGGAGGGTGTGTTCCAACTACAGGGGGATCACACTCCTCAGCCTCCCCAGGAAAGTCTATGCCAGGGTGCTGGAAAGGAGAGTTCGTCCGCTAGTCGAACCTCGGATACAGGAGGAACAATGCGGTTTTCGTCCTGGTCGCGGAACACTGGACCAGCTCTTCATCCTCTCGAGGATACTTGAGGGTGCATGGGAGTTTGCCCAACCAGTCTACATGTGTTTTGTGGACTTGGAGAAGGCATTCGACTGTGTCCCTCGGGGTCCCCTGTGGGAGGTGTTGTGGGAGTATGGGGTGTCTGGCCCATTGCTACGGGCCATTCGATCCCTATACAACCGTTGCAAGAGCTTGGTTCGCATTGCCGGCAATAAGTCGGACTCGTTCCCGGTGGGTGATGGGCTCCGCCAGGGCTGCCCTTTTTCACCGGTTCTGTTCATAATTTTTATGGACAGGATTTCTAGGCGCAGCCAAGTGGCGGAGGGCTTTCGCTTTGGTGGCCTCAGAATCTCATCTCTGATTTTTGCGGATGATGTGGTTCTGTTGGCTTCATCGGGTGAGGGCCTCCAGCTCGCACTGGAGCGGTTCGCAGCCGAGTGTGAAGCAGCAGGAATGAGGATCAGCACCTCCAAATCTGAGGCCATGGTTCTCAGCCTGAAAAGGGTGGAGTGCCCACTCCGGGTCGGGGATGAGTTCCTGCCCCAAGTGGAGGAGTTCTATCTCGGGGTCTTGTTCGCGAGTGATGGGAGAAGGGAGCCGGAGATCGACAGACGGATTGGGGCTGCAGCTGCAGTAATGCAGACGTTCTTTTGATTTGGAAAGAAAAGTAAGCGCAGACAGAGTCCTAGGGGGTGTCCAAAAAGTGATTTATTAAACACACACGTATTACACATGCGGGAAGCCGGACTTCCCTTTCCGTTCGCTACAACAAGCTTTATAGCCTTTATGACGTCAGAACAATTCCTGGGAGTCACCTTCTTCAGAACAACAACTCTTTCCCAGACTTAAAACCAGATGTTTCCAATCATCAGTATTTGGGAACATAACAATTGTGTAAGACGAGTGTGCAGTTGTGTAAGATTGTAGGTCCAGGCCAACTTAAGTTCAGCGTCCTCATCTGACTTACTGTGAATGTGTTTGATTCTACGCGCTCTGGAAAATATACTAAATGATAAATAATACATGATAATATGGGTGATAACCTGATGATAAGTGATGCAGACTAATGAAGTAATGATAAAATAATGATCGTGCATGTGAATAGTAACACAGTAACAGAAAAATAACATTCCTTTACGTGACAACTCCTCCTCTTGGGCTCGCTTGCGAGACCAACTTACACCAGGATTTGTCTCACTCCTCCTTCCAGCTTACAATCTCCTTCAAGGGCATCATGGACTCAGGCGCCGCTGAACCCTTTGAGCCAGAGCTCAGGGCTCTCTCCAGCATCTTTACTAAAACTCGCCGGACCAGAGGGATGAGACAACATCCGATCATTAATATAGCAAGAAAAACAACAAAAGAAAACATAGCAGACATAACAACACTCTTCCATTGCCCAAAGACAGACGTGAACCAGTCTCCCAGTTCAGTGTTCACACCTGATTGCTCATGCATGGTTTTAGATAACATTTTCAGACTCTCAAGCGCCCTAGTAACCGTACCGTCTGGGGCCGTATTGTTGGGTATAAAAGTACAGCACATGTCTCCAAACATGGCACACACACCACCCATCCCAGCCAACAACATGTCAAGGGCCATTCGATTTTGGATTCCCATTAACGACGTCGGTCCCAATTGTTCCGCAAGGCCTTCTACCGCGTCCCTAGTGAGATTAGAGAGTCTCAACACATTATAATGAACATAGTTAATGCGATCAACATTTTTATTTGGAGTTATCCACAGAAACACACTTTCAAAACCGGCCGCTGTCTGATTGACTAACTTATACTCATCAGGAACTCCCCTGGGAACTCCTATTGAGTCAACCCAGGTTGGCGAGTCCCATCTTGGGTCATATTCGTGCACACCCCTTACACTTCTCCTACGTCTGGCTGTCAACACACCAGTGTCCTGCTGTGAAACTGTCTCTACTCTATTTCCTATCAGCATCAAAGGTGCTCCTAGGCGCACCAGAGCACATGTTCCCACACTTCCCAGTGGAACCTGCACCAAAAGGGTGTACTGCCCACAATAATAATATAGCCCACCCCTTGCCCAGGTGCCTATAATAGTATTTGGGTCACTTACATTATTGGTAGTCCTGCCTGGGATTGTCCTCTGACACCAGCTTGGATCAATTCTTCCTAACGTATATCTCACACTGTCTGTAGAGAACTCAAAACATGTATAATTATCCTTTTTAGGTGTGAATGAACCTGGTTGTGTACGTTTATCAATTGGCAGATATAATCCTGACAAAGTGGTGCAGTTACCTGTGTTCACTGCCTCTCTAGTTAATCTCAGCATACAATCATAACCCCACTCATCCTCTGGATACAGAGGAGCGGGTTCAGTGAACAGACGAGGCCTAGCTGTAGCACAAGCAACACAATCAACCACTTCCTGCTCTTTAGCATTTTGAGCCACCCAATCTAACCAAAGATTCCTATCCCCGACTTAGGGTAGCATACCATAGGGTGATAACAAATCCACACATCATATGTTCTCCAGCTGCTACCGTCTCCTGGGCATCTAATTACCTCACACAAATCGAATGTGAATGCTGTCGTGGACCCATGAACATACCCAAACTCGACTCCCCCACTGGCTTTGAGACGCCCATCGTTCCCACCTGAGCCAACCTCGCGTTTGAATTTTCTCGACGACTTGATCGGTTTGGACTCTGGAGCGGATAGACCTCTGCGTCTGGGCAATTCACCTGTCTGCCAATAAACAAACAAACACGTTACAACACTTATCAACCCCAACATTCCCCGTTAATTTCCAATTTTCCCACAGTTTCATGATCACTGTTCCCAGGCTCTTTTACTTTTACTTTAAACTTCGTGATAAGAGTATAAGATTATGAGTATAAAAGTAGGCGATTAACGTACAAGACTATTATGACTCCTTTAAACTATCAATTACTTTAGACTAGAGCCCTAGCCTATCATGAGCCTGAAATGAATTGATGCTTGGCGCTTGGCGCTCCTCTTCTTTCTTCGTCTCCCCAGGTAGACTGCTGGGGAGAACCGCTGCACAGGGGGAGAGGATTATTCTGCCTCTATGTTTCCCCCCGTGTTACTTTGGGTGGAGCTTATCTCGAGTAAGCTCTCGTCCGCCACTGCGCATTGAGACCAATGGAACCAGGTCTCACCCTTTCCCTTCAACCGAACCGCACTGGTGGTACGAGCAGTCACCTCGAATGGCCCCGTCCACCTTGGATCTCTCCACTTTCGCTTAATGACCTTCAGCCACACCGCCTTGGCGTCGGGGACGGACCTGTCCACCGCATTCACCCCCACTCCAACCTGTTGTGTGAAACTAGACACAAGAGCTTTTAATTCTTTCCAACATTCAGCATGTTTTCTATTACTTTTTATACTTTCTTCCGCCGGGACTGTTGTCCAAGGACCTGGAAACTGTCGTCCTGTCAACAGCTCATATGGTGTGAAACCTGTGGATTGATTAACACAACATCTTATTATCATCAATGCAATTGGCAGGGCTGCCACCCAATTTAGCCCCGTCTGAGCAGAAATTTTAGCTATTTTATTTTCCAGGTTTAGATTCATTCTTTCCACCTTCCCCTGGGACTGAGGATGATACACCGTCCCAAATCGGTGCTGCAACCCCAGCTCCTGTTCTACTTCTGCCAAATCTTTATTTTTAAAATGAGTTCCATTGTCTGACCGAATTCTTTTGGATGTAATGATTGATTAAACACTTAATCACACTTTTTGCATCCTCCCTCTTTGTTGGCCACGCTTCGGGCCACCCCGTCAGAGCATCCACACTCACCAGCAAATACCGGACTCCTCCCGGTCCCACATCAATCATGTCAGTGAAATCAATGACAATCTCTTCCCCTGGTCTTTCTGGAATGGGGAACCTGCCTCTGGTTTAATCACTGGCTTTGGATTGTGCCTCCCACAGATCAGGCACGTCCTAGCTTTTTCCTTAATCATATCCCTCAAAAAGGGGTGCCACCAATGGCACAGATGTCTCTCCATCTGGGCCACACCCACATGGCCAAGCTCATGTGCTTCTGCAATCTTCTGTTCCGCTAGGTTGGCGGTCAACACCGGTCGTCCGTCAGGTCCTCGCCAGAGACCTCCTTCTTCCCATGCTCCTCGACTCTTCCAGACCCCCTTCTCTTCCGGGGCCGCCTCCTCTTGGGCCTTCCTGGCCTCCTCCAACATGTTGACTCCTACTTCTTCCTCCACACTTATTTGCACCACCTGCCGTAGTGCTTTATAGCCTGCTGCCTCTTTCGCAGCCCGATCGGCTTCCTGATTTCCTCTGGCCACCATGCCAGTCCCCGAGGAGTGACCTTTACACTTTATGATACTCACCTCCTCTTGCACATGGCTTCCTCCATGTTTCAACTCCCCAATGAGACATGTACAAGAATGTTGCACCTTCTCTCTGAAACAATCTCCTGCCAACCTGTAACCTTGTGTAAAACCTGAGTCAGCAGTTACATGTTAAGCCTGTTTAACTCCCAGCTCAATCTGGAGCCTGTATCCTGCAAAACAAATCTGTAAAATCAAACTTCTTATTTACAACCAACTATAGATAATGAGAACAATAAAGTATTCAGCACAACAGACAAGTATCATGTTCAGGTTTTCTCCAATCATTAACTCACTATTATTACCATAATTTGTCTCCAATCATGAATCATCCCAATTTACTCCACAATTTACTCAGTGACTTTCCTTAGGCAATGTCACTCCACCCATTTATCACTAGGAGCTCAAAAAGTGGCCAGCTAGTGAGCTCCATGTTGAACTATTCCATAAACACTGCATCTCCTCATGTCACTTGTCTGTTTTCTACCAAATCCTCCACATGCACCCTTAACAAAAGCAAAACAAACATTAGCAACACACATTGACCATCCCGGTGATCAGGCGTCATAACCTATAAACACAGTTTCTTCACACATAAGCCCAGAAATCCTGTAGTAGAAAACCAAATGTCAATCAATTGTCCTGTGGTAAATCACATGATCAAACCACATGAAGAACTGTAATGCTGTAGAGAAGAAAATGCAAATGTTAGCGCTGCGCAGGTGTATACACTTTCTCACAGTTACCTCTGTGAGCAACACACAACACAAACCCATGAATAACACTCCCCTGGTAAATTTACAAACACAGAAAGTGGCATTTAAAAGTTAAATCGGCAGGCCAAAGCTCACGCAACCTCGGATGTTGCTGTCATCTTTCTGCTCCTGTAAAAGAAACACACACAAATTCATCCACCCTTTCGTCCTGTCTAGGTGGAGGTTAACCTTGAGTCGTGGTCAAGTCTTATCAGCTTTTGTCAGCTTTTACCAGTCAGTCAGTTTGTTTTATTCCCATTCATTCATCCATCCATTCTTTGCTGATAGTGGAAACCATCGTCGCATTTGATCTCCCCCCTCAGCAAAATGACGTCATTTCAAAAAGAAAAAGAAGAACTTTAGATCGGATTACCTCGCTGAATCCTTCTTAGGCCGGGACTCTCATTTTCTAATTGTCCCAAATAAGTGGCTTTCTCCAGAGCCCATTTTAATGTGGAGAAACTCACTTGCAACAATTTTCTGGACGACGTGTAGCGCTTTTAATTCCCAACGTGCAGATCTGCTTAAAGAAAAGAAATTCACAAACAAAGTCAGTGCACTGTTCAAAATAAAAATAAAATAAAAATAAAATGAAAAAACAAAAGATAAAACTGAAAAACAAAAGTAAATAAAAATACAGAAGCCCAGTCTTAGGACTTGTCACTCTTATAAGTGAAAAAATACCAAATCTAAACTTGGTGCCATGGTAAAACTTTCCCCATACTTCAGAAACAAAAACAAAACAAAACAAAACAAAAAATCTGCTAGTTTCACTCATTTAAACTCTGGGTGCAGGATTCTGTTCACCCCTGCTATCATCTTCCCCAAAATAATACTGATTCAATCTATGTATCAGTTCTCAACCCACTCAATAAACCAGACAGGATGCTGGTACCAGTATTACCTTCTTAAACTTGTGTTTGATCCTAGTGAGCTGATCGCGTGTGTGTGTGTGTGTGTGTGTTAGTCGGGTTAATACATTTTCTATTTCTATGTATCCTTTTATGTACCTTCCCCCTTTTTCTGAAACAAAAACACTCCGTTCACTCCTAAGTTTGTTTCAGAAACATCTAAATGAAAAACTCTGTCATAGTCAGACACAGCTAACCCCAAATGTTTGCAGGTTACCATCAGCAACCACACTGTGTGTTGTTAACCCCTTCTACAAATGCCCTCTTTTAACGTGTTACACTTTATGTATGATTTTGTGTTATCTCTAGTGCATATTATGTGAAGGTGTGGTGTTGTCTCCTCATTTTTCTAACAGTACTCTTGCATACCTCAGTGCTTGTCTTCCTCCCCCTTTTGTAGTGGTCTGGACACTGTGTCAATCCTCCACTTCCAGGCAGTCGTTTGTCTCCCCGGATTCCTTAACCCAATTTAATTCCCCAAACTAAAGCAGCAGCCTCAGTCATCACGTGCTCCTTTTCTCTCCGCTCTTTTCTCCCACTTTTCAGTCCAATAGCAGTCAGTTCTCTTCAGCTTTGTCCCGTGTATCTCTTTGTCCCACTGTCTTTCTTATTGCCATCTTGCTCCAAACATGGCAAATGTCAAACTCAGACAGTCTTCTCAAAGGTCCTTCACACACAGTGAGGTTGCAGCTTGCTGGAAACGCATCTCCATCCATCCAATCCAGATGGTGGATCTTCTCTTTCTGATGCCGTTTGCCCACAGCGCTGCTGGACCTCTCTGCTCAGAACTCTGGTATTGTCTCTTGGACTTCTGTCCATTGTTGATGTTCATGCTCATGCTTCTGGAACTGCACTCTGTGTCTTCAGGGAGAGATTAGCTTCCTTGGAGCTTGCTTGTCCAGGATGAGGATGGGAAGCTGCAAAACAATTCAGCCAAAAATTCTGGCTGGGTGTTTCCATTTTTGTTTCTAATGATTTTAACCTATAATTTTCTTCCGACTGCCGCCCGTGGAGAATTGATCCAGGTCCGTTTCCCACCTGTAAACGACAGACTGAGAGACTTTCATTATACACTGTGACTCCAGATGTTTTCATCACTCCTAAAACAACACACCTCTACTTATTTTGTTTTGAACTCTACTGACTTCAAACCCCAAATGTGAATTTTTAGTTGTTCATAACTGCAAACACAAAAAATCTTATGTAATGTTTTTATTAATTATTTTCGTCCACAACACTCCAAATTATGTTTTCATTTTGTGTCCAGCAGGGGAATAAGGTGACCTGTAGCATCACTGCTTCCCCAGTTGGAGACAATTTCTCACTAACACTTCCACACTTTTATTTTCTTTGTTTATTTTAGTTCCTTTTCTTTCTCTTTTCCCTTCCTTTTTTCTTTTATTTTTCACATGCACACATTAACCTGTTTACTCACTCATACAGTCAGCCATCAAATTCTCCATTCATCCTTGAGTACTTGATCACCTTTAAAGTCAGTGTTAATTTTGTCAAGTTATATATCTTTACCTTAACACTAATTCACTATTTTAGTTTCCTTTATTTATTTTCAGTTCACTTGCTCCTATTTGATCACTAGGATTTCTTCTCTTATTATTTCACAGAAAATCAACTAATCTACTTCTCCTTCTTTTGTCATCCAGGAATTCACACACATGCACAGGCTGGTCACTCGGCCCCCACCTTTTTCTTTCACAGAGACACACACATTTTACTCCTCGTTCGGTCCGCCTGTGAACCCGCCCCTCGAGGCTGGCTCACACTCACTTCCTGCTTGTCGCAGTACCATTCAAACTCTCTGTGAGACACGTCTTTCTCTGCTTATTCTGGACAACGTCCTAGACAGCACACAGAGCGGGTGCCATCCATTCTTGTGCACCTCGCAAATTTTCAAACTGCGCCACAGACTCGATACCGCAGTTTCTCTTCCTCTAAAAAATATAAAACCAAACTCAACCCCCCAATTGACTTCACAGTTTGATTTCTACACACCACAAACATACACTATTTTGTTTAATCCTCATACACTCAGCTTCTGTATTAAATCACTTTCACAGCACACGCAGTTATAATCAAAATAAGCCATTTACACAGCCGATTTACACTTTATTTTATATACATTTTATATACACAGGCCTGTATCAACATGAGAAACGACGCCAGATGCCAAGACAAATTATTCACCAGTTCCTTATCACTTCTTATCACTTCTGTATCGGTACACTTAACTGAGTTGAACAATTAAACAAATAGAGAAAAACAGTTTTTCCTTTAATACTCGATGGGCACATGCGCTGCCCCCCCCTTTGTCTCTTTCTCCTCACACACACACTGCGGGGTTCACCAAGCCCCCTCCTTTGCAGCTGCTTGAGACAGAGAGGCAGAGACGCTTTTCTTTTTTCTCCACCACACACGAAAGCAAGCCTATACATGCAAGCTTTTAAACAATATAAGCGCTTCTACACCGGTATTTACACACTATTTACATACACGGGCCCGTATAGACATAAACACGCTGCCTGCCAGAACAGCTTATCGTGTTTTATTTCTCTTTTTATTTCTGTACCACTTTTCCTGAATTTTTGACTAATTTGAAAGCTCTAAGCCCAGGCTTCACCTTGGTCCACAGAACCAGCCTTGATGATCAATAACCCCGCGTCGGGAACGCCCTCACCGGCCGCGGTCAGATTTCTAAGCCCTAATTAATTTAAAACCGCTCCCCGCAGGTTAACAGGTCGCTCCACGTCTCGCGTCAAGGAATCAACCTCACGCGTTCAGCTTTACTTAAAGCTCACTGTCACCCACGTTAATAGTCACGGCCGGGTCTCACCCTTCAGCCAAACAGCACAGTAAAAGGTAATCCTTGATTACCTGGCCTTTAACGGGTGTCCGAAGTCCCGCGGGAGGCCACCCGAGCTACCTGGGCGCCGCCAGGGGGCAACCATACGTCTATGATTACCTGTCGCCGCTACACGCTGAACACTGTGCTCTACGGGGTCTCACCCCGGTCTAGGTTAATTTATACACTGTTTAAAAGCGTCCCTGGGGACTCTCAGCCCCTCAGTTTTTATTTACCTGACGCCCGAAACCGCGTTTCTACCACCCAATGAGTCCAAATTCCCCTAACCTTAAAGAGTGCCTGGCATCTAACTCCACACTCTCTCTTAAGGCACATAAACCAAGCCTCTTAGCTTTAACCCCACAAAACACCACCAAACACAAAGAACCCCCTAAAATAAACAGCAATAACTTTTGGGAGAATTTCATCAAAGTTTTACCACTAATTGTCCTAATTAAATAAAATCACTACGGACAGAACCCAGCAGAAGGCCCCCCTGAGTGAACATTCAATTTAGTTTTAACTTCCCATTTAGTACCTTTGGATAAAAATTATTCAACAGGTGGTACTGACCTTTTATACCGCGGTTTTTGTCACTCAGTCGGTCCCCCCTGGATTCCCCCGTCTTTTGGCACCCCCCAGGAGCTCCGCTCCCTCGCAGCGCATCTTCTTTCCCCCCAAACCGGGTTTCGGCACCAAAATGTAATGGTTCTTTTGATTTGGAAAGAAAAGTAAGCGCAGACAGAGTCCTAGGGGGTGTCCAAAAAGTGATTTATTAAACACACACGTATTACACAGTGCGGGAAGCCGGACTTCCCTTTCCGTTCGCTACAACAAGCTTTATAGCCTTTATGACGTCAGAACAATTCCTGGGAGTCACCTTCTTCAGAACAACAACTCTTTCCCAGACTTAAAACCAGATGTTTCCAATCATCAGTATTTGGGAACATAACAATTGTGTAAGACGAGTGTGCAGTTGTGTAAGATTGTAGGTCCAGGCCAACTTAAGTTCAGCGTCCTCATCTGACTTACTGTGAATGTGTTTGATTCTACGCGCTCTGGAAAATATACTAAATGATAAATAATACATGATAATATGGGTGATAACCTGATGATAAGTGATGCAGACTAATGAAGTAATGATAAAATAATGATCGTGCATGTGAATAGTAACACAGTAACAGAAAAATAACATTCCTTTACGTGACAGAATCTCATCTCTGATTTTTGCGGATGATGTGGTTCTGTTGGCTTCATCGGGTGAGGGCCTCCAGCTCGCACTGGAGCGGTTCGCAGCCGAGTGTGAAGCAGCAGTAATGAGGATCAGCACCTCCAAATCTGAGGCCATGGTTCTCAGCCTGAAAAGGGTGGAGTGCCCACTCCGGGTCGGGGATGAGTTCCTGCCCCAAGTGGAGGAGTTCTATCTCGGGGTCTTGTTCGCGAGTGATGGGAGAAGGGAGCCGGAGATCGACAGACGGATTGGGGCTGCAGCTGCAGTAATGCAGACGCTGCACAGGTCCGTCGTGGTGAAGAGGGAGCTGAGTGTAAAAGCGAAGCTCTCAATTTACCGGTCGATCTACGTCCCTACCCTCACCTATGGCCACGAGCTGTGGGTAGTGACCGAAAGAACGAGATCGCGGATACAAGCGGCGGAAATGAGCTTCCTCCGAAGGGTGGCTGGCCTCCCCCTTAGAGATAGGGTGAGAAGTTCGGCCATCCGGGAGGGGCTCAAAGTAGAGCCGCTGCTGCTCCACATCGAAAGGAGCCAGCTGAGGTGGTTTGGGCATCTGACAAGGATGCCCCCTGGGCGCCTCCTGGGTGAGGTGTTCCAGGCATGTCCCACCGGGAGGAGGCCCCGGGGCAGACCCAGGACACGCTGGAGAGATTATATCTCTCGGCTGGCCTGGGAACGCCTTGGTGTTCCCCCGGATAAGCTGGAGGAGGTGGCTGGGGAGAGGGAGGTCTGGGCCTCTTTGCTTAGGCTGCTGCCCCCGCGACCCGGCTTCGGATAAAGCGGATGAAGATGGATGGATGGATGAATTAGAGAATTATTCAAACTATTCAAAACTTCAATGACCACTTAAAAGCCGATTTACAGAGCTTTTAGTTGTTGTAATATTGTAAGAGATTATTTGTTTTTGAAATTTGTGCAATGTGCCTGAATGTTATTGATATTATTATTATTATTATTATTATTATTATTGATTGCTTATATTTTAACAATTGTGAAACCTCACTGTGGATGTAAGAGCCAAATTGAATCCACTTTATTGTATAATATTTTATGTGATTGTATTTGACGGAAGATGAGCAACATCTGTTGTGGAAGCTAATGGGGTTCTTTTTGAATAAACAAACATAGGATTTATTATCACTGAATAATTATGTATAAATCTATAAAAATTAAAGAAAGATGTAATAGGAAACAACACTATAATATAAATGATAAAATAATAATTTAGTGTGTGTGTGTGTGTGTGTGTGTGTGTGCGTGCGTGTGCATACAATCAAGAGGGATGGGCATGATTTTCGTGTTTAAACAGTCATGAATTCTTTTTAACACCAGGTTGGATGTAATGTGTTAGAACTACCAGCAGGTGGGGATAAGAGACCTTTAAGGTGTTTGGTGCCACACTCCACCTTCAGGTTTAAAACTAGTGTTAATGGAGGGAGTTTGAAGGCTCAGTTTGTTCCACGACTGCATTTCACTCACTGGCTCTGTTTGTATCTCTGTCACTGCAGGACCAACATGGAGCGAGAAGTCAGCGCTCTCAGGAGGCCGACAAACCTCACAGAAGAAAGAGAGAGAAAAAACACACCTGTGACGAGTGTGGGAAGCATTTTACTGAGAAGGGTTCACTAAAACTTCATCAGGTCATCCACACTGGAGAGAGACCGTTCAGCTGTGACTTGTGTGGAAAGTCTTTTTCCTTGAAGGATTCCCTAAAAAGACACCAACTCATCCACAGTGGAGTTAAAGCGTACAGCTGTGATCAGTGTGGCAGAGCTTTTACTCGCAGTAGCCACTTACAGAGTCATCTAGTTAGCCACTCTGGAATTAAGGCATACAGCTGTGACATTTGTGGGAAGGATTTTGCTCTGAAGGCTTCACTAAAACAGCATCAGGTCATCCACACTGGAGAGAGACCGTTCAGCTGTGACTTGTGTGGAAAGTCTTTTACCAGGAAGGGTCACCTAAAACAGCACGAACTCATCCACAGTGGAGTTAAGGCGTACAGCTGTGACGAGTGTGGGAAGGAGTTTACTGAGAAGGCTTCACTAAAAAGTCATCAGTTCATCCACACTGGAGAGAGACCGTTCAGCTGTGACTTGTGTGGAAAGTCTTTTTCCTGGAAGGAATCCCTAAAACAACACCAACTCATCCACAGTGGAGTTAAAGCGTACAGCTGTGATCAGTGTGGCAGAGCTTTTAATCACAGTAGGAGCTTACAGAGTCATCTAGTTACCCACTCTGGAATTAAGCCATACATCTGTGACATTTGTGGAAAAACTTTCAGCCAGAGAGGGTACCGAAATAGACACCTACGCATTCACACCAGACATGATGTGTACTGCTGTGAACAGTGTGGCAAATACTTTGCTACAGACCAACAGTTACAACAACACATGTTTACCCACACTGAGGGACGACCTTATAAATGTGACCTGTGTGAGAAGACTTTTAAATCTCCACATTCCCTGAGACTACACCAACAGATCCACACCAGAAAGAGACTCTACAAGTGCAGCTACTGTGAGGTATGTATTTATATTGTTATCTTGTCATTTTAGCCTGACTGTTTGGAACAACTCTGCTCATTAAATTGTGTTAGCATGTTAGCAATTCTACTGCATGGAAAAGCAGCTCTGAGTGATTATTCAGATTTTCATTTCAGTTATGATTTTAGTATTACTGTAGTATTATGGTGGTAGTGTTGTAGTTATTGCAGTCCAGTAAACTGAGTGTGTTAGCTGAAACAGTAAAATATAATTGGACGTCTGCAGAGATGCTCTTTATTTCAGGCGACGTTCAGGATAAAAGTGTTGAAGGACTGACTTACACTGTCTTTGTGTCTTTGTTTAGAAGCAGTGCGACACAGATGGATCCAGTTCTCAACCCTGTCATCACTGTGGTGGTGGGAAAGACTTTCGTTGTGACCTCTGCGGAAAAACTTTCAGTTGGCAAGCTGCTCTTAAAACACATCAACGTAGACACACTGGAGACAAACTGAAATACTGCAAAGAATGTGGGAGAAGCTTCACCACATCATATCACTTAAAACGACATCAACTGATTCACAATGGGGTTAAAAAGCACATGTGTGATCACTGTGGGTCATCCTTCACTACTGCATGTGGGCTTAAAACACACAAACGAGTCCACACGGGAGAGAAACCATACAAGTGCAGACACTGTGACAAAAGCTTCTCACAATCAAGTAGTCGTAACATTCATGAACGTGCACACATGGAAGGAAACTACAGCTGTGACCAGTGTGACAAGAGCTTCAGGAATCTCAGTTCATACTCCGAACACAAACGATCCCACATTACTAATAAACTGTTTCACTGTTACCAATGTGCCAAAACATTCACCTCATTATCTGCTCTGTGCAAACATCAGCGTGATCACTCAGGGCTGAAATCACTCCCATCACTGGATCACAGTGAATCTGAAGAGACAGAAAGATCCTCTGGTTTCAGTGTCAGACTCAAAAAGCTTGAGATCAGGCTCCACAGAGTTCAGATAGGATCATTTAAACTTGTGTTGAACTGAATTGGTTGCTGGGCTGAACTTGTACATTACCATTGCAAACTGAATAATGCAGAAGATGAAAGAATAGACTTTGATCAGTTAATAAAGCTCATGATCTTGATTCATTGTGGCTGCTACACAGATACTTCGGGGTCACTTCTCTCAGTTAGGAACCTTCCTCACCAAAACTGACTGTTGGACCACACGCCTGGTTTCATGAGAAATTGTTTCAGCCATGATTTCTCTTCATGTATTTCAGAGTAAAGACTGAAGTGACAAATGGAAACATGTTTAAAAAACACAATGTGAGAGAGACGTTGAGGTCTTTAGAAGTTACCCTGGGTTTTTCTGTCACCCTGCTAGATGTTACACGCCTTGTTATTGGACTGATTTCTACTGCTGGACTACTCCTGGGGAGAGTAACAATACTCTTACTAATTAGCTCCCTTTCACACCTTTGGGGATATTTATTTTTGTGCTTGAAGCGCTGTGAGCCAGAACAGCGAGAGAAAAATCTGCAAACGCAATGAGCCGAATGCTTAAGTGAATCCCAGCAGCTGCACATGTGCTACGCTGATTTAGAGGATATCTTTGCTCTGGATTTATATTAATACTTTTTCATTTCTATATGATTCTTCTTGCATCTAAACAAAGATAGTTGTTATTCTTAGTTGTTCTGCTGCCTAAATACCACAGGGTGTAATTATGAAGTTATTGAGTTGCACATACTTTACGACCTGCTTAAGTTCGAGGTCACAGCTTCTGTAGAGCAGCTGGAACATAATGAAGTCTACAAGGTTAAAGTTTTCTCTTAACTTATTGTTCTCTCTGCTAGTTGGTTTGATGGATCTGAGAGCTTTTGTTTTTATTACTGTTATCATAATTATCATTAATATTTTACTCTTTAGAGGCTTTAAAATAGTGTTTGTGTTTGAAAAAATGGATTTAAGAATTGAACAGAAACATCTGTCCTTCTGAAAATCACCCAAAGACACGGAGACAAACTCAAAGGATGCAACCTGTACCTTTCTCTTCCTTCATGTTAGTACCATCATCGGTTATTTATATAAAATGCATAAAGCAACAGTAACACTTTAGTTTGGATTTCATGATTTCTGTAACTGGAAAATATTTTGTTTAAAGACAGAAGTGACCGCATAGTTGCAACATTAAAGTGAAATATTTAATAGTCTAATAACAGATTAAATGCTGTTTTGAGGCTGTCGTTTCAGGAGGAGAGAAGCTGCAGAGAGGCGTGTAAGACTGCAACTCTGCTTCCTGGTCCCAGCTCTGGATAGTCATATTTTAGGGGGTTTAATAAATTTGTCCATATTTCTAGAAATGAGAGCTGCTCCATCCAAAGTGGGATCGATGCCCTCTCTCCTAACAAGACCAGGTTTCCTCCAGAAGATTTGCCAATTATCTATGAAGCCCACATCGTTTCTTGGACACCACTCAGACAGACAGCAACTTAAGGAGAACATGTGGCTAAACATGTCACTCCTGGTCTGTATCCCAATTCAGGGTCTGCAGCCTTAAAGGCCGCATTTTAAGGCCGATTACGTCACAGCAACGTGACGAAGGCTGTCCCAATTCAAAGGCTGCTCGGAATGCGGCCCTCAAATGCGTCCTTCATTTCCCTGAATTTTAAGGATGTGTCGGTGTAGACTTCGTGGCCCAACATATCCCAGATTGCATGGATAATTTTGCCAAAAAAAAAACGGTGGAAGTGGAGCAGCCAAAGAGTAAACATTTAAAAGTAAGTACTGATATGATGTCTCAACAGGACCTGGAAAAACTAGTCCATGCATTCATTTTTAGTAGGCTTGATTACTGTAACAGCATCTTTACAGGTCTACCTAAAAAATCAGTCAGACAACTACAGCTCATTCAGAACTCTGCTGCTCGAGTCCTCACTAAGACCAAAAAAGTGGACCACACCAGTCCAGCTCTGAGGTCTTCACTCTGGCTGCCTGTCCGTCAGAGGATAGACTTTGAAGTTCTGATGCTGGTCTATAAAGTTCTGAATGGTTTAGGACCAAAATACATCAGTGACCTCCTCACCCAGTATGAACCTTCCAGATCCCTCAGGTCACCTGGATCCGTTTTTTTTAATCAGTTCCCAGAGTCAGAACCAGACACGGAGAAGCTGCATTCAGCTTTTATGCTCCATATATCTGGAACAAACCCCAAGAAAGCCTCAGATCAGCTGAAACACTCAGTTTATTTAAATCCAGGTTGAAGACTCACCTGTTCTCAGCTGCATTTGAATAAAGCACCAAATCCACACTTTTAAGCTTAAATTCTTTTTAATCAATTTAATAAATCATGCTTTTTATTTGTTTTTGTTTTTTAATGTCTCTTTAAAGCACTTTGAATGACCTTGTTGTTGAATTGTGCTATATAAATAAACTTGCCTTGCCTTACTGAATATTATGTCACTTATTTATGTGCAAATGTTTAATAATGAAGAACATTAAAACATTACTGTTGGCCACATGTCGGCAAAGTTATGTGACATTAGTGATGTTTGTACTAACTTGGTTTTAAAGCCTTTACTTTAAAATATTCTCTGTTCAATAGTCGACCTTAATCTTACAGAGAATGTGATGATTTTATGGATAATTAAAGTCAGTCATATATCCACAAACACAACAAGCTGAAAGTCAGTGATGCTGCTCGGTTTGCAGTCCTGAATATCACGGCACAAGCAGGATTCACTGCACTGTTAATGTTAGTGATGTTATATTGCTGCCTCTGTTCGGTGGTGTCGAGCCAAACAGACTTTAACGTGTGTTTGAACGAGTTGACGGTTCACTCGTTAAGCTGAAAGAAAGATGCCTCCGTGCCAGCTTGAACATGTTGCGTATGCCGTCGGAACTGGATTTCAGTCTAAACTGATGTCCGTGTTGGTCCTGCAGAGAATCAGAGTTGGAAAAGTTGTTAATGTAGCAAAAAACAAAATGTAATGCAATCTCTTTAAAGCCATGATCTTTTTTTATCACTGTCACTGGAGTGGGTAAATGAGTCTGCAAAGTTAAAAAAACAAATTTACATTTATTGTTTATTACTTTTATCGAACATCATCCCATCCCATTTATACACATTTAAGAAATAACGTAGAAAATATCCTTTTGTATGCATTTGGAGACTCAGCATTGGAACCATCCCAAATATCTGCACCAGGGAAACAACTTCTCAAGCTGGTAAAAAGGTCAAGGACACAGTTACACGATCGCTAAACTAACCAGTTTTTGAATAAAAGAAAACCATATAAGCATGATCCCTGGAATCTAGGTTTAAAAAAAAGTCAAGCACTACAAATTACTTTTCTTATGTTTAGTATACAGGAGTTGCTGCTCACACTCTGAGTTGCACTAGTGTGTCTGTCAGACGTCCCAAATGGACAGACCGCACTCGCACTCACGCCGGACACTGTAACAGTCACAATGGTGTGGTGTCTCTTTAAGACAGCCCAAGTCAAGGGTTAATGTTGTCATCCGTATGCGCCACTGACTCTCTCTGTGATTGTGTGGACATGTGCTTGCACGCTAGTGCATGAGGAGGGACAGATTTTATGTTTTACCTCTCCAGGCACCTTTGTTTGCAACGTTATGGGTTGTACGAACACTGCGCTCTATGCTTGTTAAGCTGCAGCCGTTCAACCGGGCTTATATGGTTGATGAAGAGAAGGTATATTAAAGAACACGCTGTGGAATTCCCAATGCCAGTGCGAGTGTGTATTCTTTTGGCTAAGTGTTTTGCCGCCTCCTCTCAACCACTAAACGCAACCCGACGTTACAACACCTCCTGACTTTATTTCCACGAGCCCTCGACTCAGCTGCAAAGTGCTTACGGGGTCAGTTTCATCAGAATTATCTGCCGTCATTCAGACATAAGTTGAGCAATGGTTTAACCAATTTTCCATCAAACCATGAAGGGATGTCGGAATTTAACAGAACATAGGATGTAAGTTAAGGAAATATAAGTTTGACTATGGAGCACATCTCCTTCAGCGTTCACAATAATGGATTGCATTTCTCTCAGTCAACTGACTGTTTAGGGGGGGGGGGGGGGGGGGGGGGGAAGCGGCTAATAGTTAGTGGGCTCTGTGTTTGTTGTTTTTTAATCACACTAGGAGTGAACAAAAGCAGAAAAAACCCTGTAAAGATGCAGACTGTGAAAGTCTGGTTTATACCATAAATCTTAACAGCTGTAACTGAGTTTTTTGTGGTTTAAGTTATAAGCATGTGTCAAGACTTCTGAGAGAGATCATTACTGTAGAGGATTGCAGCAGCTCTTGGATTTTCACTCTCTGCTGGCTTTTAGATGAACAGTCACATAAATTTCATTCCCAATTTTTCACTTTTTTTCCAATTAAGATGTGTCTTTAAATCTTTTCTAGTTCGAATAGTTTATTCACATAGTAAAAAAGTAGCTCGGGAACTCAGTAAGTTTGAACCGCGATAGTTTAAAGACATTTTCTAAAATAAAGAGGATTTCATCATCCACAGTTTGTGAAAACTGCAGTTAAAAACAAATCAGTAAATTCACAAATGATGGACTCTTTTCAGAGGTACGCTTCATGTACTGATTAACATACACTTAAAAGATGTACATTAGGGTGCAGACTGGTTATGTGGATTTGCTATATGAATATGCTCAAGAGTCTGTTTGAGCTAAAAAAAAAAAAAAAACAACAAAAAAAACCCCCTTCAAATATATACATATAATTTTAAATCAGTAACATAGATAAAATGTTTTTGGATAACAAACGAGTCACATTTTAAACACTGTTTGAATAATCAAAGAGACAATTATAAAGTGCAGGCTACAACAGACATGCTTACCGGGAGCAGAGAAACACGCTGTATTGTCTCTTTTGCATAAGCCACACCAGAAACGCTCTGTGGGGACATCAAAGTCTGCGCCGTGGGAGTGTCTGGACCCTCCACGCCGGGATTTGGCGCACAACCTCGCACTGGTCCCATGCAGGGGCATAGCCAACGTGTAAGCCCTAGTTCAGCTCCCGAAAAACATGCTCGAGTTGTTCTTGTGTCCAACAAAAATGAGTTCTAGTGTTCTATTTTCAATGTTACTGCGTTGAAGTTTGCACAATTTGAATTAAAAAAATCATTAGACTCTTAAATAAATGGCATCTTGACGTGGACTCGGCGAATGGCTTAAAAAACGAATACATTGTTTTACATCTTGTGCACTTGAGTACACTCCAATGAAACTCGAAAAGTGGGATAAATCCAGACACAGATTATGGAGATGATGACTGGGCATTTGTTAGGGAGGAGTGTAAGTATAGAGAGGAGGAATTCCTACTTCCCATTCATACTCTGCACTGGGCATTGTGTCAAAACTGTCCTTGTAACATGTTTACTTTTTTTTTTTTCAGAATAAATGGATGTGAAAAAACCCCATCAAAGTTGAGGTAAGTGTTCACCACAGTATCCTGTTTTTTTTATTGGGGTCAAATTTCTCTTTGGGTAAAAATTAAGCCAACATCCATGTGTGAAAGGTTGGTTAACATTTATAACGTGTATAACGTTTTGTAGAAACGTTTGATCGATTTGCTCTCTCTCTCTCTCTCACTCTCACTCTTAGAAAAATAATAAATTCTCTGGGGGTTTTTTCTTATATGTTTATGGTACCCGACGGAGGAAACATTGACCGGGATGAACCGACGGTCGTCTGACTCCTTCTTGATGTGCGTAAAACAAGGCCATTTTCTTTTAGGGTTTCTGTCTATTTTCTGTTAACGAGAAAACCCGTTGTAAAAGTAGCTATAAAAATGAAGAAAAACTCTTTACTTTGGTATGAGTGGCTGCACCAAACCAAAATACCTGATCAGAGTGTTTTAATAAAATTATTTGGGATAGAGTTCTGAATATGTGAGCGGCGCTTTTTTCACTAAGGGATATTTTTTTACACATACGAGGAGACGAGTGGGCGGCCTGTCGGTTAATATAAGAAAGTAAAATACATCCGCTATTGTAAAAAGAAATGGCTCTCTAAGCAATAGAAAGTCCGTCTTTTCATTACAAGCATTGGTGTAGCATACCTCCACCCGGCTCTATAAATATAAATGCAATCCGTTACTAGTCAGATAATCTTAAAGCAGGGGCGATTTTAGCCCATTTTTGGGAGTGCTTCAGCTGCCAGAGCGATAGTGGCTTAGACGCAGCGGAGCGCAGGTGTAAGTGTCTGGCTTAAACCAGGACATATTTGCTGCATTTAACCTTCAGTTACTCTTTATATAGTTAGGTAGCAGGCAGTCCATGTTTCTTTTTAACTGAAAAAAAAAACATTACAACCGGTAAAAACATTACACCCAGGTAACCTGCTGTGTTCAAAACGTGTTTCCCGACTATGTTTGCTACCCTACAATCCGTCCTACTCTGTAGTAAAATTTATAGCCTATTTAAAATCTAAAACTTAACATTATCATATATATATATATATATATATATATATATGTATATATATATATATATATATGTATATATATATATATATATATATATATATATATATATATATATATATATATATATATATATATATAGATAGATAGATAGATAGATAGATAGATAGATAGATAGATAGATAGATATTTTATTTCTTTTATTATCACTTTTCCTGGAAACTTGGGTCCAAAATGGGATCCTATTGGTGGCTCAGCTGGTTAATAAAGAGGGAGCACTACTTACTTACAATGAATTCCTTGCACTTTATAATTTTCCCTTAAGTGTTTGGGAATTCTCAATGATGCTTGGTGCCATACCCTCAGGTACTTTAATGTTATATAAAAACACTGACAGTTCAATATCTACCTCAGTCACTCTCCCTGATCCAGCTGAGTCAGCAGTGGGAAAAATCTGCTTTTCACAGGAACTTGGTAACAGCAATAAGAGAATACGTAGTTTATTCCAAGAAGATATCTTGTCTCTCCCATATATATAATATCTTACTGGAACCGACATGTTCCAGATATCACCTGGAAGACAGTCTGGATGATCCCATAAATATCTAATTGTAAACAAGGTGAAGGAAATCTCATATAAAATTCTTCATAAATGTTACCCAGCCAGTCACTATATGGTAACATTTAAAAGACACATAAATACTAGTTGAACTTTCTGTGGGGATCATCCAGAAACTGTGGCACATCTTTTTTGGTACTGTTCCTCTACACAGAGATTCTGGAAGGAATTTAGCAGCTTTGTTATTGTCCATATTTTAAGGGAGTTTTCTTAATGATGGGAAAATGTTTTATTCTATTTCTTTAAATTCCCCAGGAAGAATGATAAATTTTTTTTATAATAAATTTGTTAATACTTTTAGCTAAATTTTTTATCCATAAATGTAAGTTTATTAATAAAACACCATATTTCTGCCTTTTTATAAGGATATGGAATTGTACATACAATCAATATCAGACTAAACCAACAAAAAGGCTCTCAGAACAATATTTATATGTTGATTATTGCGCGTACTCATATCATAATTTTTTTACCCCTGATTTTGTATGTTCATGTTCTGTTCTTTCGTAAACTTCATCTGTTTGTATGTTGTATACTCATTGTGTGTTCAATAAAGTTCAATTAAAAAAAAGTACAGAAACTTCAGACGTCACCAATCATGTGACTCTGGCCAAACGAATCAAGCCTCGACACAGTGCTTCTGAAGCAGCGTGTTGATCTTTTTGACACACGCACCGGAGCGTCAGCTTCAAGCGGACCATCACTACCTCTCACATCTAAAGGTAAGTGTCAAGGTAACTTTGAACTGAGTTCAGTCAATCTTGAGTTTTTCGAAGTTTTCTGAGTGAAGTTTTCTGTTGCTCTCTGTGAGAGAAGACCGTTAAAGGCGAGGCTCTCCAGAGTGAGCAAAACAGGAAACCACAGCTGGATGTGTGTAAGTGTGCAAACGAATAGATTAGAAGTGGAAGTGAGACACGAGTATAGAAAGGTCAAGTTTCGTGATTTGTTTTTCTCACCACTGATCACGCGCTCAACACTCTACACATACTTGCATCACACGCGCGCTCTCAAGCATCAGCATTGTACAATTCTGGGCGTCACGTGAGTTGAGGTTGTTACCATATAAGGGAAATCTCCATTGTTCTGTAGCAGTGGTTCTCAAACGTTTCACAATGAGTTTCACCCTTACGAGCAACATCAAAGCACAGTAGTATAGGCCTATTTAACACCACATACACATACTTGCCAACATTCAAAAGGGCTCTCTCTCTCTCTCTCTCTGTGTGTGTGTGTGTGTGTGTGTGTGTGTGTGTGTGTGTGTGCGTGTGTGTGTGTGTGTGTGTGTACACGTGGGCTGATCAACTGGCGTTGGTTGAACAGATGTGTGGCAGACTTGCTTTTCAGGAGCCGCTACCGACAAAACAGCAAATAAACACCAAATATGTCATCTGTGACATTTGTGAGGTTACCTCAAACACACTCCGTCAGTCTTGTTCCTCTAGGACAACAAAATGTTTAAAAATATCGCGGGTTTACCTGGTGATATTCTCATGCAGATGGTGTTCACAGGACAGCAAGAGTAAACGATCGGGAGAATCTTGTCTTTGTCATCGTTCCCCTCGTACGTGTTATTACTCCGATTTCAGCGTTTTTGCTTCACAACTAGTGCAGTTTACTACTCAAATGGAGTCGAGTCAAGCAGCGCCACCTCTGGCCAAGTACCATAGCCTACAGCCAGATTAACTTGTGACACACACAGTAGCGGTTTTTGATACGAGCGACACGGGCTGTTGCCCGGGACGGCATCGTGGTGGGTGGCGGCATCAAAAGCATCGGAAAAAAAATTAAAATAAGATTGCTCGTACTCATGCTGCCCCGACATCATGCCAGCGCATATTGGGAATGTCGTAGGCACCGATCGGTTTTCTATCACCCATTTGCTTGGAGTAAGGGCGCCCTCCGTTTGCGAGGTGCGTCTGCTGCTTGCGGCACAGGGAGGAGAGGGCGGGGCGGCGGGGGAGTCTCTGGCTGGCTGGAGCGGCATCTAATAATCAACTCGCAAAATAAAACACACCAGACATTATGATACAGACTTATAATTTGCACCGATGTTTTTTTTTTTTATTCTATACACGAAAAGTGAGCGCGAGAGCCCTCGGTGCGCGTGCTCGCTGCTGAAGTCAAAGTAAACTTTATTGTCATCTCCGCTACATACAGTCCAGTATATAGAGAGACGAGACGACGAGGCTCCAGTTACAGCAGTGAAAGTAAACAAACAATAAATATAAGAAGAGTAAGAAAATAAATATACACTTTAGGACCAGGGGTAAAGGGATCAATAACAATTTAAAATTTATAATTTACAGTTTGATGATTTAAAGTCTCTCACAAAACCCCTGGAACGGGGAGGGGGACATGCTGCTTCCAAATAGAGCACATTTCATTCATAATGTTGTAAATCCAAGCCCATTATGTATTCACGATCTGAATACTGGGTTGTGCGAAATCCCAGAAATAAACCTCAGACAAAGTGAATCTGTGAACTAAGGTGTAGGTCTGTTAGGTTAAGTTGTGGTGATCCTCGGGTTGGGGAATTTTGTGTTCATACTGGAGTGCAAAATTAAAACCAATGGAAGATGGACAAGAAAAGTTCAAAGCCATCAGGTGCTCAGTTTAGAAAAAATAGAAAAGAAAAGGAGGAGAAACGAGCAAAAGATACAGGTAAGCAGATGTGTGATTGGATAATGGCAGGTCATCCTGAAACAATCAGACTAAACTCCAAACAATACATTATGTTACAGATTTTAATATTAATTAGTCATTGTTAATTGTTGATTTGTCCTGTTCTCGTTGTATGACGAATTATGACGACTGTTTGGTAGCTGTTTGCATATCCTCTCTCTCTCTCTCTCGCTCTCTCCCTCTCTCTCTCCCTCCCTCCACGTGTGTGTGTGTGTGTGTGTGTGTGTGTGTGTGTGTGTGTGTGTGTGTGTGTGTGTGTGTGTGTGTGTGTGTGTGTGTGTGTGTGTGTGTGTGTGTGTGTGTGTGTGTGTGTGTGTGTGTGTGTGTGTGTGTGTGTGTGTGTGTTTCTCTGGTGAAACAACAGTTTTATGTTAATGTACAATCCTTAATAAGTTTTATGTGTGTGTGTGTAAAGTTCCACAATACATGTGGAACTTTCTATTTTGTCTGTTTTTGTATCTTGCAAATAAACCTTTAAAATAAATAAAATTTTATTATGTATTTATTTTTGGCCTACATCAGTAAGAAATGCCAAATTATATACACAAAGTTATAGAAATCACCACTCCCGTTATTCATGATGATTCCAATAACATCACATAATAACATGTAACATCACATCCTGTAAGCACAGTCTGCCTGTGTCTTTTCTCTGGAAATGAACATTTTCAGTCAATATAGGTAATACATCAACATGGCTGCCATGGCTAAGTTAGGAATATTTATAATGTAATTTCCAAAACTTGCATATGATTTGCTATTTGTAGCAGATCTACTGACTGTCACAGAGCAGCTGGAGCAGTCTCAAATGGAGGTCAGTCCACTACTGCCACCTGTGGCCAAGTGCCATAGCCTACTACTAGATTAACTCGTGACACATCTGCACCTGTTTCTATGACCACATTGAGTAGAGGCTGAGTGGCTGCACTTACACTGGTTGTAGCATCCCCGGTTGAAAAGATGGTCTCTCAAACTGATGGTTCACAATCCTTTTATTAAACAGCCGTGTATGTGAACACACCGTAAGAGCTACAACATACAGAATAAAAGACTATTAGTAAATCAAACAGTGTGTTACCTTTAACCTTTTGACTTATTCATTAATCACAAATTAATTCTCTTTACCTTACATAACAAATAACACTAAAACTTGTAAATTATTGCATATAACAGGGAAATCGTTGCATTGCTGACTAAACATGACGAGGTATGTTAGCACCCTCTAGTGGGTGAAAACTTTGCCTTTATGCTTAGTAGCGGTCAGCAGCTATATGCTCCGTAAAACAACAAAATACATATCTACAGGACAAACTTTGTTACAGACCTTGTTCCCTCATCAACCAGGTGCTAAGAAACTGCTTTCAACTCAGTGTTGCACCTTAATAGCCGTTCTTTTTCCCATTCCCGTCCATTAACCATAGAGCACACCTTCTCTCTGTGCATTAAAACTCGCGCTTCTGCTATATGGTTTACGCCACTTAATTTACGGCACCTTGTCGCTCCGTGACTTTCAAAATAAAAGCATCAGTTCCAACAATATAATAGTCACTCATAGCTTTTACAAAACACTTTACAAAATATTAATGAGGCCATTTACACTCCCACCAAATCATTAAGAGCTTAACTGGGAATTAACTGAAGCGATAATGATTTCCTAATGAAGAAATGACCCGTAACCATTATTAACCAGTATGATAACACATAGTTCCATTGAAAAGAGGGAGCCTTAAACCTTAGAATGTAGTTAAACAGTCTCTAATAGCAAAACCAGTTTCTGCACTGGGCGTTCCACTATAGAACGTTTACTAGAACATTGTCCCTTCTCAGTCTTTCTTTCTCCGAAGCAAATCCTTACTTTTCTTACAAGTCCGTCTTTGTCAGTTACTGTGTCCATTACACGTGCTAATCTCCATTCATTGCGGGGTAGATCGTCCATCTTCTCCATGACAACATCTCCAACTTTCAAGTTTCTCCTTGGAGTGTGCCATTTCTGTCTTGTTGCGATGTTGGATAGATACTCCCTTTTCCAACGTGACCAAAACTGTTCTGATAGGTACTGCACCTGCCGCCACCTTTTACGTGCGTAAATATCCTCTTTGATGAATGTGCCTGGAGGGGGCAGGGATATCTTTGGCTTCATAGTAAGCAGGTGATTTGGCGTCAAGGGCTCTGGGCTGCTTGGGTCACTTAGGTTGTCCACCGTTAGAGGCCTGCTGTTGACAATCGCCATTGCCTCATAAAAGAATGTCCTTAACGATGCGTCATCCATTCTGCCAGATGAAAGTGAAACTGTGGAGCGCAGAATGTTTCGAACTGTCCTGATTTGTCTTTCCCATACACCTCCTGTATGGCTTGAATGAGGAGTGTGCATTTTGAAGTCACACTGCTTCTCTGCAAGAAATGTGGTAATGCGGTTGGAGTCCACTTGTTTTAAAGCTTCTTGTAGCTCATTTTTAGCTCCGACAAAGTTGCTTCCTTGATCGCATCTAATCACACTGACTGCTCCTCTTATGGCTAAAAAACAGCGGAGCGCATTGATAAAGGCGTCTGTAGTCATGTTGTCCAACATTTCTATGTGTACTGCTCTGCAGCAAAGGCATGTAAAAAGAAGTCCATAACGCTTGTGCTCTTTGCGAGCTTGTTTGGTTAGAAAAGGACCAAAACAGTCCATTCCACAGAATGTAAATGGTGGAGATGGCTCTAAGCGCTGCGTTGGGAGATCAGACATCTTTTGTTCCTCTGTGCCTCTTCTGAGTTTGCGACACTTCACACATTGGTGTATAAAATTTGTCACGGCCTTGTTGATGCCTGGAATCCAAAATCCATTCACTCTGACCTCATTGATTGTAAACCCTTTCCCTTGGTGCTGCACCTTACTGTGGAAATGATCTATTATTAGTTGAGTGACATGGTGACCTTTCGGAACTATCACTGGGTGTTTCAGTATGGAGGAGAATGAAGCATCTTTAAGTCTTCCTCCCACCTTAAGGAGTCCATCAGTATCAAGAAAAGTGTCCATTTGAAACAGTTTACTTTTATGTGGAAGTGGTTTCCCGTTCCTTAGCAACCTTATCTCCTCTGCATATTCACTTGCTTGTGTGTCCTTTAGAATAACACATCGTGCATTTTGTCTTTCTTGTACTGTACTGTGGCCTGTTGTTTTGTCTCCCTTGGCACAGCGAATGAGTCGAGCTATGGCTTGGGTGGCTTTGTACCATGAGGAAAACTTTGTTAACTTGTCTGATAAACCTTTTTTCTCTGTTTTGAGCGTGTTCAGTGCCTGTACCTTCTTAACCTCTGGGTCTCCAAGTGGTATGTTCATGTCGATGTCTGCAGGTGGAGGTATTTCCTTTTCCCATAGAAACTGTGGCCCTTTGAACCAGTCGGATATGATGAGCTCTCTTGCACCTGAACCTCTAGAGGCAATGTCTGCAGGATTTTCCTCAGAAGGGACATATCTCCACTGCTGGGGAGAGCTGTTGAGCCTTATCCTCTGAACTCTATTGGAGACAAATGTGTGAAAACGTCTTACATCATTATTAATGTAGCCTAAAACTACCTTAGAGTCCGTCCAGAAATACTCCTCTATCTGTGTCAATCCAAGCTCATCTTTTAACATGTTACTTACGGTAATGGAGACAACAGCAGCGGTCAGTTCGAGTCTTGGTATTGTTGTTACCTTGATGGGAGCAACTCTGGTCTTTGCTGTGACTAAAGCACAATGCACTTTATAATCTTTGTTTACATGTCTTAAGTACGAACACTGACCATAGCCGTATGAACTTGCATCAGAAAAGTGATGCAACTCTGTTTTTACAATCGGGCCAAAGTCTTTAGGGACATAACAGCGTGGTATTACGATTTTCTCCAAGTTCTTCAAGTCACTGTTCCAGTTATCCCACATTGGCCTTAATTCGCTTGGAAGGGGATCATCCCAGCCTGTGCCTTGTTTGCATGTCTCTTGAAGCACTCTTTTGCCTGTTAGTACAAAAGGAGAGATGAATCCTAATGGGTCGTAAAGGGATGCAACCATAGAGAGGATGCCACGCCTTGTAGCAGGTTGAACATTGGGGCGAAAACGAAACCTGAGTGTGTCTGAGCCAATGTGCCAGTGAATGCCTAGTGCTCTTTCAAGTTTAGAGTCATTAAACGCCAGGTCACATGCTTGCTGTGGGGAGGCACGTTCAGATGCTGGAATGCTTTCTAACACAGTTTTGTCATTACTTACAAACTTGTGTAGTCTGAGGCCACCTGATGCACAGAGTCTCTGAGCCTCCTGAGCGAGCTGTATTGCTTCTTTGACACTTGGAGTGCTCGTCACACCATCGTCCACGTAGAAATCCTTCATTATAAATTGAGATGCAAGAGGAAACTGTGTCTCGTTTTCTTTAGCGAGATGCTTTAATCCATAATTTGCACACCCTGGCGAGGACGTAGCACCGAAAATGTGCACCTTCATCCGAAACTCTTGGGGCTCAGTGTTCATTGCGCCATTTTCCCACCATAAAAATCTTAAATAATCTCTGTCTGCTTCATACACGTGAAATTGGTGGAACATTTTTTCAATGTCACATAATAAAGCAACTTGATGCCTTCTAAACCTGATGAGAACACCATTAAGGCTATTCAGCAAATCTGGGCCTGACAGCAAATGATCATTAAGACTGGTACCTCTGTATTTTGCGGAGGCGTCAAACACTACTCTGAGTTTGTCTGGTTTTTGGGGGTGATATATCCCGTGGTGAGGAATATACCATCTTTCTCCTTCTTTAGCTTCATTCTGCACTTCCTCTGCATCACCCCTTTCCAATATTTCACTCATAAACTTTATATACTGTTCCTTGTACCTTTGGTCTTTTGACAGTTTGGTTTTGAGGCTTTGAAGTCGCACAGTGGCCATTTGCTTATTGTCTGGTAGGAGGGGTCTCTCCTTAAATGGAAGTGGCATTTCATAATGTCCTTCAGTGTTTTTGTAAATGCCTTCCTTTAACATGTTGAGAAAGAGAATGTCATCTTGAGACACTGACTTGTTATCCTTGTCATTATCCTTAAAGTCAGACTCAAGGACCTTGATTACATCAGCTGGAGTCACTAGGGGAAGCTCTTTAACTGCAACTCTGTGACACACAGTAGACATGCTAGAAGAGTCACCATAAGATGATGTCGGACCTACAATACTCCAGCCCAATGCTGTGCAAACTGCATAGGGTTCGTTCTCACCTCCTAAGATTACCTGCTTTGGAGCTAATGCCTTAGAGCAACTGTAGCCAATTAAGAGGCCGACTTCACATTCTAGCTGTGGAGGAATCTCGTTCCTTATTTCCTTGAGATGATTCCACCGCCTTGCCGTTTCACAGGTAGGAATGTGAGAGCGGTTAACTGGTATACATTCTTTAGTGTAAGCAGGAGGGAGTTCAATCATTTCTGAGGAGTTATAGCCTCTTACCTTGAGACCTGAGATGCGTTCGCTTGGCACAACAACATCCTTACCAAGCAGTGTAGTGAGCTTCAACCTTATTGGGGTAGCCTTAGCTTGGAGGTTATTAGACACATCTTGGTCAATGAACACGGTGTCACTTTGCGTGTCTAGGAGGGCATAAACAAGCCTTTCTGTACCTGGATGTTGCTCTGAAGAAACCCATACTGGTACAATCATGGAGGTGCTCACGCACTGTTCACTGGCTTCTGCAGTCAGAGACAGGGTGGTTGCAGCCTGTTCTGTGCTGATCTGAGTTTGTGGCTGGTTTGAGGCTGATTTATCATTGTTATAGTTGAAGTCATGCAGACAGGTAGGATGTTTTTTCTTACACACTTCACATACAAGTCTGTAATTACAGTTCTTTGCGCTGTGTCCGGGTTTGAGACAACCATAACAGAGTTTTTTCTCCTTTATATATTTCCTTCGTTCTTCAAGCAATATTCCGTTGAACTGTGGGCAACTGTGAAGTTTATGTCCGTTGTTTTGACAGAACATGCATGGGGCCTTAACATTTGGACCTTTATTTTCAGTCTCAGTTATCGCCTGGGTGTGGAGAACATTAGAAGTGGGCCTTTTGTCCTTTTGGCAGCCCTTACCAGTGTCTGTGGTGAAGTTTGCAGAGTGGAGAGCCTGAAATGATGTAATTGGGTTGCACATGATCTCTGCTTCAGAAGACATGAACTTGGCAAAGTCCTTTAAACCTGGAAACTTCCCACTTTCTTTCATGAACTGAGTGGCCTGACGATTCCACCTTGCAGCTGCCCAGTTTGGTAACTTTTGAACGAGTTTTTGGTTTTCCTCGCAATCGTTGAGAATGCTTAAGCCTTCAATGTGGGGCATGGCCTCGTGACATGTTTGAATGAAATCAGCAAATGCCCTGAATCCCGTGGAGTCATTTGTTTGGATCTTTGGCCATTTTGCCAGTCTTTCTCTGAAAGCTCTCTGTACCACAAATGGATGTCCATACCTGTGGTTGAGACGCTCCCATGCATCTCTGTATGCTTCACTGTCGTTTCTATAGAAGATGCCATCAAGCGTTTGTCGAGCTGGACCTCCTATGTATTTCTTTAAGTAGTGCAGTTTGTCAGCAGGTGAGATGTTCCTTTTATCAATGAGAGCAGTAAAGGAAGCTTTCCACTCAATGAATTGTATTGGGTCACCTGTGAACGTGGAGGGCTCTGGCACTGGCAGTCTGTTCAATGCAACACTATCCTGTACTGCTTGTGCTAAGTAGAGGACATCTGTTTGTGGAAGTGAGGTAGACACTACATTGTTGTCAGGGACTTTACTGAGATTAGAAACTGTGGGGGCTTTCTGAGCAGTGTTTCTATAGTCAACATCAGAGGCACTGATTTCACTCTTTATCTCAGTATCATAGGTCCTTAGTCTAGCTCGTGCAGCCTTTAACTCCTTTTCAGCCTTCAGTTTCTCTAGCTCACGCCTTTGAGATTCGAGCTCCTTTCTTTGCCTTTCTTCTAAAAGCTGAATCTTTTCCTTTTGTTTTTCCTCCTCTAATAACACCTCATACTCTGCTTCTTTGGCTGCTAACTCTGCTGCAGCCTCTGCTCTCTTAACAGCTACTACTGACATTGCAGAGTATGACTTACTGGCAGAAGAGTTTTTACTTGAGTGCGTGACTGAGGAACTGTAAATGGACTGAGCATAGTCTGGCTCAAGAAGCTCACGGAGACGTATCTTTACCTTGTCCCTATCATAGTCATCTATGCCTGAGAGTCTTTCATGAGCAATCTTGATAATGTCTCTGGTGACTGCTTCACATGCGTCTATGAGTCGCCTTGTGCCACTCGAAGGAGTAATGTTTTCTCTAATTTCCATATACAACTTTATGACAGTCTCTTTTTCATTCTCTAAGATGTCCATGAGTGAAGCAATTTGATTGTCTGTTAAGTCTCCTTTTAATTGCTCTCGTGTTTTACGTACTTGTTTTTTCCATTCATCATAAACTTTGAGAAGCCGTTTTTCTTTCTTGTGGGCCTCCTCCTCCTGATATGCTTGCATTTTTTCAGTAGGCCTCCTTCGACGAACAGAGTGTGGAGGCTCCTCTTCCTCATTGGCCTTGGGATCCTCCGCAAACTCTGTCTCTTCTTCAGATGCTTCCATGCTGAGGACGGGGCAATTTAGTTGACCATCAGATCCCAGAAGACCTTGTGTGGAGCTGTGGAACTGGGACCTCGATGCTGAGCGTGGGATGAAGCTCTTCTCAGCTGGGGCCAAGCTCTTACTGTAGCATCCCCGGTTGAAAAGATGGTCTCTCAAACTGATGGTTCACAATCCTTTTATTAAACAGCCGTGTATGTGAACACACCGTAAGAGCTACAACATACAGAATAAAAGACTATTAGTAAATCAAACAGTGTGTTACCTTTAACCTTTTGACTTATTCATTAATCACAAATTAATTCTCTTTACCTTACATAACAAATAACACTAAAACTTGTAAATTATTGCATATAACAGGGAAATCGTTGCATTGCTGACTAAACATGACGAGGTATGTTAGCACCCTCTAGTGGGTGAAAACTTAGCCTTTATGCTTAGTAGCGGTCAGCAGCTATATGCTCCGTAAAACAACAAAATACATATCTACAGGACAAACTTTGTTACAGACCTTGTTCCCTCATCAACCAGGTGCTAAGAAACTGCTTTCAACTCAGTGTTGCACCTTAATAGCCGTTCTTTTTCCCATTCCCGTCCATTAACCATAGAGCACACCTTCTCTCTGTGCATTAAAACTCGCGCTTCTGCTATATGGTTTACGCCACTTAATTTACGGCACCTTGTCGCTCCGTGACTTTCAAAATAAAAGCATCCGTTTACACTGGTGCATTCAAATCTACCCACAAACACTGAAAGATGCAATGTGGATTGTCAAGACTCAAACCAATCATTAAGCAAAGACAGCAGGGATCACTTGTTTCTGTTTATTATACAGCCAGATTTACTTGTGACACACATGTGCAGCTGGCTTTATCACCTATTTTGAATTTGTTTCAAGCACAATACATTTGTAACTTTCAGTGTTTTCAGGTCTTCCAAAAGAAGAAGGAAAAAAAACCTTCAGCTACATGACATGCAATTGTGTATTTGTTTTCACCTTATCATACACTTGAAGTTTTACAAATCACCTCTCCTTTTCTTAATATCATTTTAGTCTCAGACAATCTAGTTTTTCTTACAAAGATTGAATGCACCTTCTGCGGATGGCGGTACCACACAGTGTGCGTGGACTTCCCCTGTACAGAAGGCAACTACAAATGTTGTGAATGCTAAATAAACAGAAACAAATGATCCCTGTTGTCTTTGCTTAATGATTGGTTTTAGTCTTGACAATCCACATTGCTGGCATTGCATCTTTCAATGCCAGCAATGCCAGGTATCAGTGCTCAAACCTTTTGTGTTTGTTTCCAATAAGTTGCCCACCTCGGGAAGCAAAAATGTGTTCTTTTACTTGTTAGATGAACATATGAGACACTTTGACTCTTCAGTGCAGTGTGGACCCTAACAAAGATCTGTTTTGTGTCCCAGCTGATCAGCAGGAGGAGAAGAGTCTGACGGAGCAGCAGAGGAACATTTTCAGCTACTTGGACTCAGCTCAGCCACTACAGAGAAAACGATGAGCTCAACACAGAAGGTGACAGACAGAGCAGGGCGATATGACCAAAAATATTTGTCACGATATACATTTGAAAATTTGCGATAACGATATAGCTGACGATATAATTGACACTAGACAAAATACTTTACAACTCCACAACTTTATTAAAAAACCCATCAATGTATTTTCACTTAAACAAGCAGCTGTTTTTTTATGTGTATTAAAGTTGTATAAAAAATTTAACAGTGCAAATGCCTTGGAGCAAATGTCGGCCAATTTCCTCTGGAAAATCCTTTTGGTTTAACTGTCAGCAAGCAATTTGCATTTGCACTGTTAAATTTTTATATAACTTAAATGCACATAATGTCATGACCCTGTGCCTTCTCAGCTGACTCTGTATGGCTACAGTTGTTTTTGTTGTGCTGCATCTCTCTCTCCCCTCCGCGCACTGCGCTCTACCGGGGCGGAGTCATGACGGCTCCAGCCCCTGGCTCGGACACCTGCAAACAATCGTCTCATCTCATCCACTTCTTAAGGCAGCTGCTGAGAGTGCTTCCTCGCTGGATTATTGTGTAACACTCGTCAGTGTCATTTCTAGTCCGAGCTTTTACCCGAGTTTCTTTCGTGCCGCTGCTTACCTGTTCTTCCTCCCTGTGCCAGATTCTCGCCAGCCTGAGGACCGCCGTTTGGTGAGCCAAAAGCCGGAGTCCGAGCTACCTGAGCTTCAGTGAAGGATTGTGTACATAGCCGTCCCCTTCCCGTGCCTGTGTTTCCCGGAGACCCTCTTCCTGTGCCCCCTCACTTGTATATATCCGCACCTGGTGTCTGTGTGTAATAAATTTGTGAACTTACGTGACGGTCTGCCTCCGAGTCTCTCCTGAGCCTGACACATAAAAACAGCTTGTTTAACTGAAAATACATTGATGAGTTTTTTAATAAAGTTGTGGAGTTGTAAAGTATTTTGTCTAGTGTCAATTATATCGTCAGTTATATTGTTATCACAAATTAAAAACAAAGTAACTTTTTGTAAAACTGTTATATTTAGAGCATCTTTTAAGTGGAATAAATTGCCTTATAAAATTAGAGAATTATTCAAACTATTCAAAACTTCAATGACCACTTAAAAGCCGATTTACAGAGCTTTTAGTTGTTGTAATATTTTAAGAGATTATTTGTTTTTGAAATTTGTGCAATGCGCCTCAATGTGATTGATATTATTATTATTATTATTGATTCCTTATAATTTAACAATTGTGAAACCTCGCTGTGGATGTAAGAGACAAATTGTGAGGATATCTTGAATCCACTTTATTGTATAATATTTTATGTGATTGTATTTGACGGAAGATGAGCAACATCTGTTGTGGAAGCTAAAGGGGTTCTTTTTGAATAAACAAACATAGGATTTATTATCACTGAATAATTATGTATAAATCTATAAAAATTAAAGAAAGATGTAATAGGAAACAACACTATAATATAAATGATAAAATAATAATTTAGTGTGTGTGTGTGTGTGTGTGTGTGTGTGTGTACAATCAGGAGGGATGGGCATGATTTTAGTGTTTAAACAGTCATGAATTCTTTTTAACACCAGGTTGGATGTAATGTGTTAGAACTACCAGCAGGTGGGGATAAGAGACCTTTAAGGTGTTTGGTGCCACACTCCACCTTCAGGTTTAAAATGGAGGGAGTTTGAAGGCTCAGTTTGTTCCACGACTGCATTTCACTCACTGGCTCTGTTTGTATCTCTGTCACTGCAGGACCAACATGGAGCGAGAAGTCAGCGCTCTCAGGAGGCCGACAAACCTCACAGAAGAAAGAGAGAGAAAACCTACACCTGTGACGAGTGTGGGAAGGAGTTTACTAGGAAGAATTCACTAAAACTTCATCAGGTCATCCACACTGGAGAGAGACCGTTCAGCTGTGACTTGTGTGGAAAGTCTTTTTCCTTGAAGGGTCACCTAAAACAACACCAACTCATCCACAGTGGAGTTAAAGCGTACAGCTGTGATGAGTGTGGCAGAGCTTTTGCTCAAAGTGGTAGCTTACAGAGTCATCTAGTTACCCACTCTGGAATTAAGGCATACAGCTGTGACATTTGTGGGAAGGATTTTGCTCTGAAGGCTTTACTAAAACGTCATCAGTTCATCCACACTGGAGAGAGACCGTTCAACTGTGACTTGTGTGGAAAGTCTTTTTCCAGGAAGGGTTCCCTAAAACAGCACGAACTCATCCACAGTGGAGTTAAAGCGTACAGCTGTGATCAGTGTGGGAAGGAGTTTACTGATAAGGCTAAACTAAAACGTCATCAGTTCATCCACACTGGAGAGAGACCGTTCAGCTGTGACTTGTGTGGAAAGTCTTTTTCCTTGAAGGGTCACCTAAAACAACACCAACTCATCCACAGTGGAGTTAAAGCGTACAGCTGTGATCAGTGTGGCAGAGCTTTTAATCGCAGTAGGAGCTTACAGAGGCATCTAGTTACCCACTCTGGAATTAAGGCATACAGCTGTGACATCTGTGGAAAAACTTTCAGCCAGAGAGGGTACCGAAATATACACCTACGCATTCACACCAGACATGATGTGTACTGCTGTGAACAGTGTGGCAAAGAGTTTACAACAGACGCACAGTTACAACGACACATGTTTACCCACACTGAGGAGAGACCTTATCAATGTGACCTGTGTGAGAAGACTTTTAAATCTCCACATTACCTGAGAGGACACCAACAGATCCACACCAGAAAGAAACTCTACAAGTGCAGTTACTGTGAGGTATGTATTTATATTGTTATCTTGTCATTTTAGCCTGACTGTTTGAAACAACTCTGCTCATTAAATTGTGTTAGCATGTTAGCAATTCTACTGCATGGAAAAGCAGCTCTGAGTGATTATTCAGATTTTCATGTCAGTTATGATTTTAGTAATACTGTAGTATTATGGTGGTAGTATTGTAGTTATTGCAGCCCAGTAAACTGAGTGTGTTAACTGAAACAGTAAAATGTAATTGGACGTCTGCAGAGATGCTCTTTATTTCAGGCGACGTTTAGGATAAAAATGTTGAAGGATTGACTTACACTGTCTTTGTGTCTTTGTTTAGAAGCAGAGCGACACAGATGGATCCAGTTCTCAACCCTGTCATCACTGTGGTGGTGGGAAAGACTTTCGTTGTGACGTCTGTGGAAAAACTTTCAGTCATCAAAATAACCTAAAAACACATCAACGTAGACACACTGGAGACAAACTGAAATACTGCAAAGAATGTGGGAGAAACTTCACCACATCACATCACTTAAAACAACATGAACAGATTCACAGTGGGGTTAAAAAGCACCTGTGTGATCAGTGTGGGTCATCCTTCACCACTGCAAGTAACCTTAAAAAACACAAACGAGTCCACACGGGAGAGAAACCATACAAGTGCAGACACTGTGACAAAAGCTTCTCACAATCAAGTAGTCGTAACTATCATGAACGTACACACATGGAAGGAAACTACAGCTGTGACCAGTGTGACAAGAGCTTCAGGAATCTCAGATCATACTCCGAACACAAACGATTCCACGTTACTAATAAACTGTTTCACTGTTACCAATGTGCCAAAACATTCACCTCATTGTCTGCTCTGTGCAAACATCAGCGTGATCACTCAGGGCTGAAATCACTCCCATCACTGGATCACAGTGAATCTGAAGTGACAGAAAGATCCTCTGGTTTCAGGGTCAGACTCAAAAAGCTTGAGATCAGGCTCCACAGAGTTCAGATAGAATCCTTTAAACTTGTGTTGAACTGAATTGGTTGCTGGGCTGATTTTCTGCATTACCAATGCAAACTGAATAATACAGAAGATGAAAGAATAGACTTTGATCAGTTAATAAAGCTCATGATCTTGATTCATTGTGGCTGCTACACAGATACTTCTGGGTCACTTCTCTCAGTTAGGAACCTTCCTCACCAAAACTGACTTTTGGACCACACCCCTGGTTTCATGAGAAATTGTTTCAGCCATGATTTCTCTTCATGTATTTCAGAGTAAAGACTGAAGTGACAAATGGAGACATGTTTAAAAAACACAATGTGAGAGAGACGTTGAGATCCTTAGAAGTTACCCTGGGTTTTTCTGTCACCCTGCTAGATGTTACACACCTTGTTGTTGGACTGATTCCTACTGCTGGACTACTCCTGCAGAGAGTAACAATACTCTTACTAATTAGCTCCCTTTCACACCTTTGGGGATATTTATTTTTGTGCTTGAAGCGCTGTGAGCCAGAACAGCGAGAGAAAAATCTGCAAACGCAATGAGCCGAATGCTTAAGTGAATCCCAGCAGCTGCACATGTGCTACGCTGATTTAGAGGATATCTTTGCTCTGGATTTATATTAATACTTTTTCATTTCTATATGATTCTTCTTGCATCTAAACAAAGATAGTTGTTATTCTTAGTTGTTCTGCTGCCTAAATACCACAGGGTGTAATTATGAAGTTATTGAGTTGCACATATTTTATGACCTGCTTAAGTTCGAGGTCACAGCGTCTGTAGAGCAGCTGGAACATAATGAAGTCTACAAGGTTAAAGTTTTCTCTTCTCTTATTGTTCTCTCTGCTAGTTGGTTTGATGGATCTGAGAGCTTTTGTTTTTATTACTGTTATTATAATTATCATTAATATTTTACTCTTTAGAAGCTTTAAAATAGTGTTTGTGTTTGAAAAAATTGATTTAAGATCATAGCGTGGGTGTGGATAATTTTGCCAAAAAAAACGGTGGAAGTGGAGCGGCCAAAGAGGAAACGTTTAAAAGTAAGTACTGATATGATGTCTCAACAGGACCTGGAAATACATCTTTACAGGTCTACCTAAAAAATCAGTCAGACAACTACAGCTCATTCAGAACTCTGCTGCTCGAGTCCTCACTAAGACCAAAAAAGTGGACCACACCAGTCCAGCTCTGAGGTCTTCACTCTGGCTGCCTGTCCGTCAGAGGATAGACTTTGAAGTTCTGATGCTGGTCTATAAAGTTCTGAATGGTTTAGGACCAAAATACATCAGTGACCTCCTCACCCAGTATGAACCTTCCAGATCCCTCAGGTCACCTGGATCCGTTTTTTTTAATCAGTTCCCAGAGTCAGAACCAGACACGGAGAAGCTGCATTCAGCTTTTATGCTCCATATATCTGGAACAAACTCCAAGAAAGCCTCAGATCAGCTGAAACACTCAGTTTATTTAAATCCAGGTTGAAGACTCACCTGTTCTCAGCTGCATTTGAATAAGGCACCAAATCCACACTTTTAAGCTTAAATTCTTTTTAATCAATTTAATAAATCATGCTTTTTATTTGTTTTTGTTTTTTAATGTCTCTTTAAAGCACTTTGAATGACCTTGTTGTTGAATTGTGCTATATAAATAAACTTGCCTTGCCTTACTGAATATTATGTCACTTATTTATGTGCAAATGTTTAATAATGAAGAACATTAAAACATTACTGTTGGCCACATGTCGGCAAAGTTATGTGACATTAGTGATGTTTGTACTAACTTGGTTTTAAAGCCTTTACTTTAAAATATTCTCTGTTCAATAGTCGACCTTAATCTTACAGAGAATGTGATGATTTTATGGATAATTAAAGTCAGTCATATATCCACAAACACAACAAGCTGAAAGTCAGTGATGCTGCTCGGTTTGCAGTCCTGAATATCACGGCACAAGCAGGATTCACTGCACTGTTAATGTTAGTGATGTTATATTGCTGCCTCTGTTCGGTGGTGTCGAGCCAAACAGACTTTAACGTGTGTTTGAACGAGTTGACGGTTCACTCGTTAAGCTGAAAGAAAGATGCCTCCGTGCCAGCTTGAACATGTTGCGTATGCCGTCGGAACTGGATTTCAGTCTAAACTGATGTCTGTGTTGGTCCTGCAGAGAATCAGAGTTGGAAAAGTTGTTAATGTAGCAAAAAACAAAATGTAATGCAATCTCTTTAAAGCCATGATCTTTTTTTATCGCTGTCACTGGAGTGGGTAAATGAGTCTGCAAAGTTAAAAAAACAGATTTACATTTATTGTTTATTACTTTTATCGAACATCATCCCATCCCATTTATACACATTTAAGAAATAACGTAGAAAATATCCTTTTGTATGCATTTGGAGACTCAGCATTGGAACCATCCCAAATATCTGCACCAGGGAACCAACGTCTCAAGCTGGTAAAAAGGTCAAGGACACAGTTACACGATCGCTAAACTAACCTGTTTTTGAATAAAAGAAAACCATATAAGCATGATCCCTGGAATCTCGGTTTAAAAAAAAAGTCAAGCACTACAAATTACTTTTCTTATGTTTAGTATACAGGAGTTGCTGCTCACACTCTGAGTTGCACTAGTGTGTCTGTCAGACGTCCCAAATGGACAGACCGCACTCGCACTCACGCCGGACACTGTAACAGTCACAATGGTGTGGTGTCTCTTTAAGACAACCCAAGTCAAGGGTTAATGTTGTCATCTGTATGCGCCACTGACTCTCTCTGTGATTGTGTGGACATGTGCTTGCACGCTAGTGCATGAGGAGGGACGGATTTTATGTTTTACCTCTCCAGGCACCTTTGTTTGCAACGTTATGGGTTGTACGAACACTGCGCTCTATGCTTGTTAAGCTGCAGCCGTTCAACCGGGCTTATATGGTTGATGAAGAGAAGGTATATTAAAGAACACGCTGTGGAATTCCCAATGCCAGTGCGAGTGTGTATTCTTTTGGCTAAGTGTTTTGTCGCCTCCTCTCAACCACTAAACGCAACCCGACGTTACAACACCTCCTGACTTTATTTCCACGAGCCCTCGACTCAGCTGCAAAGTGCTTACGGGGTCAGTTTCATCAGAATTATCTGCCGTCATTCAGACATAAGTTGAGCAATGGTTTAACCAATTTTCCATCAAACCATGAAGGGATGTCGGAATTAAACAGAACATAGGATGTAAGTTAAGGAAATATAAGTTTGACTATGGAGCACATCTCCTTCAGCGTTCACAATAATGGATTGCATTTCTCTCAGTCAACTGACTGTTTAGGGGGGGAAAGCGGCTAATAGTTAGTGGGCTCTGTGTTTGTTGTTTTTTAATCACACTAGGAGTGAACAAAAGCAGAAAAAACCCTGTAAAGATGCAGACTGTGAAAGTCTGGTTTATACCATAAATCTTACCAGCTGTAACTGAGTTTTTTGTGGTTTAAGTTATAAGCATGTGTCAAGACTTCTGAGAGAGATCATTAATGCAGAGGATTGCAGCAGCTCTTGGATTTTCACTCTCTGCTGGCTTTTAGATGAACAGTCACATAAATTTCATTCCCAATTTTTCGCCTTTTTTCCAATTAAGATGTGTCTTTAAATCTTTTCTAGTTCGAATAGTTTATTCACATAGTAAAAAAGTAGCTCGGGAACTCAGTAAGTTTGAACCGCGATAGTTTAAAGACATTTTCTAAAATAAAGAGGATTTCATCATCCACAGTTTGTGAAAACTGCAGTTAAAAACAAATCAGTAAATTCACAAATGATGGACTCTTTTCAGAGGTACGCTTCATGTACTGATTAACATACACTTAAAAGATGTACATTAGGGTGCAGACTGGTTATGTGGATTTGTTATATGAATATGCTCAAGAGTCTGTTTGAGCTAAAAAAAAAAAACCCTTCATATATATACATATAATTTTAAATCAGTAACATAGATAAAATGTTTTTGGATAACAAACGAGTCACATTTTAAACACTGTTTGAATAATCAAAGAGACAATTATAAAGTGCAGGCTACAACAGACATGCTTACCGGGAGCAGAGAAACACGCTGTATTGTCTCTTTTGCATAAGCCACACCAGAAACGCTCTGTGGGGACATCAAAGTCTGCGCCGTGGGAGTGTCTGGACCCTCCACGCCGGGATTTGCCGCACAACCTCGCACTGGTCCCATGCAGGGGCACAGCCAACGTGTAAGCCCTAGTTCAGCTCCCGAAAAATATGCTCGAGTTGTTCTTGTGTCCAACAAAAATGAGTTCTAGTGTTCTATTTTCAATGTTACTGCGTTGAAGTTTGCACAATTTGAATTAAAAAAAAATCATTAGACTCTTAAATAAATGGCATCTTGACGTGGACTCGGTGAATGGCTTAAAAAACGAATACATTGTTTTACATCTTGTGCACTTGAGTACACTCCAATGAAACTCGAAAAGTGGGATAAATCCAGACACAGATTATGGAGATGATGACTCGGCATTTGTTAGGGAGGAGTGTAAGTATAGAGAGGAGGAATTCCTACTTCCCATTCATGTACTCTGCACTGGGCATTGTGTCAAAACTGTCCTTGTAACATGTTTACTTTTTTTTTTCAGAATAAATGGCTGTGAAAAAAAACCAATCAAAGTTGAGGTAAGTGTTCACCACAGTATCCTGTTTGTTTTATTGGGGTCAAATTTCTCTTTGGGTAAAAATTAAGCCAACATCCACGTGTCAAAGGTTGGTTAACATTTATAACGTGTATAACGTTTTGTAGAAAAGTTTGATCGATTCGCTCTCTCACTCTCTCTCTCTCTCACTCTTAGAAAAATAATAAATTCTCTGGGTTTTTTTTCTTATATGTTTATGGTACCCGACGGAGGAAACATTGACGATGAACCGACGGTCGTCTGACTCCTTCTTGATGTGCGTAAAACAAAGCCATTTTCTTTTAGGGTTTCTGTCTATTTTCTGTTAACGAGAAAACCCGTTGTAAAAGTAGCTATAAAAATGAAGAAAAACTCTTTACTTTGGTATGAGTGGCTGCACCAAACCAAAATACCTGATCAGAGTGTTTTAATAAAATTATTTGGGATAGAGTTCTGAATATGTGAGCGGCACTTTTTTCACTAAGGGATATTTTTTACACATACGAGGAGACGAGTGGGCGGCCTGTAGGTTAATATAAGAAAGTAAAATACATCTGCTATTGTAAAAAGAAATGGCTCTCTACAAGCAATAGAAAGTCCTTCTTTTCATTACAAGCATTGGTCTAGCATACCTCCACCCGGCTCTATAAATATAAATGCAATCCGTTACTAGTCAGATAATCTTAAAGCAGGGGCGATTTTAGCCCATTTTTCGGGGTGCTTCAGCTGCCAGAGCGATAGTGGCTTAGACGCAGCGGAGCGCAGGTGTAAGTGTCTGGCTTAAACCAGGACATATTTGCTGCATTTAACCTTCAGTTACTCTTTATATAGTTAGGAGGCAGTCCATGTTTCTTTTTAACTGAAAAAAAAAAACATTACAACCAGTAAAAACATTACACCCAGGTAACCTGCTGTATTCAAAACGTGTTTCCCGACTATGTTTGCTACCCTACAATCCATCCTACTCTGTAGTAAAATTTATAGCTTAAAACTTAACATTATCATATATATATATATATATATATATATATATATATATATATATATATATATATATATATATATATATATATATATATATATATATATATATATATATATGCAGCAGGTCCTCTTAGCGTGGACCCTCATTTATAAACACAACTTCTCACAACACAAATACCTCATCTGGAACAACAGAGATATTTTATTTCTTTTATTATCACTTTTCCTGGAAACTTGGGTCCAAAATGGGATCCTATTGGTGGCTCAGCTGGTTAATAAAGAGGGAACACTACTTACTTACAATGAATCCCTTACATTTTATAATTTTCCCGTAAGTGTTTGGGAATTCTCAATGATGCTTGGTGCCATACCCTCAGGTACTTTAATGTTATATAAAAACACTGACAGTTCAATATCTACCTCAGTCACTCTCCCTGATCCAGCTGAGTCAGCAGTGGGAGAAATCTGCTTTTCACAGGAACTTGGTAACAGCAATAAGAGAATACGTAGTTTATTCCAAGAAGATATCATGTCTCTCCCATATATATAATATCTTACTGGAACCGACATGTTCCAGATATCACCTGGAAGACAGTCTGGATGATCCCATAAATATCTAATTGTAAACAAGGTGAAGGAAATCTCATATAAAATTCTTCATAAATGTTACCCTGCCAGTCACTATATGGTAACATTTAAAAGACACAAATATACTAATTGAACTTTCTGTGGGGATCATCCAGAAACTGTGGCACATCTTTTTTGGTACTGTTCCTCTACACAGAGATTCTGGAAGGAATTTAGCAGCTTTGTTATTGTCCATATTTTAAGGGAGTTTTCTTAATGATGGGAAAATGTTTTATTCTATTTCTTTAAGTTCCCCAGGAAGAATTATAAATGTTTTTTATAATAAATTTGTTAATAGCTAAAAAATTTTATCCATAAATGTAAGTTTATTAATAAAACACCATATTTCTGCCTTTTTATAAGGATATTGAATTGTACACACAATCAATATCAGACTAAACCAACAAAAAGGCTCTAAGAACAATATTTATATGTTGATTTTGCGCTTACTCATATCATAATTTTTTTACTCCTGATTTTGTATGTTCATGTTCTGTTCTTTCGTAAACTTCATCTGTTTGTATGTTGTATACTCATTGTGTGTTCAATAAAGTTCAATAAAAAAAAAAGTACAGAAACTTCAGACGTCACTAATCATGTGACTCTGGCCAAACGAATCAAGCCTCGACACAGTGCTTCTGAAGCAGTGTGTTGATCTTTTTGACACACGCACCGGAGCGTCAGCTTCAAGCGGACCATCACTACCTCTCACATCTAAAGGTAAGTGTCAAGGTAACTTTGAACTGAGTTCAGTCAATCTTGAGTTTTTCGAAGTTTTCTGAGTGAAGTTTTCTGTTGCTCTCTGTGAGAGAAGACCGTTAAAGGCGAGGCTCTCCAGAGTGTAGCAAAACAGGAAACAGCAGCTTCCTGTTTCAATAGTTTCGTGAGTTGTTTTTATTAACACTGATCACGCGCTCAACACTACACATACTTGCATCACACGCGCGCTCTCAAGCATCAGTATTGTACAATTCTCGGCGTCACGTGAGTTGAGGTTGTTACCATATAAGGGAAATCTCCATTGTTCTGTAGCAGTGGTTCTCAAACGTTTCACAATGAGTTTCACCCTTACGAGCAACATCAAAGCACAGTAGTATAGGCCTATTTAACACCACATACACATACTTGCCAACATTCAAAAGGGCTCTCTCTCTCTCTCTCTGTGTGTGTGTGTGTGTGTGTGTGTGTGTGTGTGTATACACGTGGGCTGATCAACTGGCGTTGGTTGAACAGATGTGTGGCAGACTTGCTTTTCAGGGGCCGCTACCGACAAAACACCAAATAAACACCAAATATGTCATCTGTGACATTTGTGAGGTTACCTCAAACACACTCCGTCAGTCTTGTTCCTCTAGAACAACAAAATGTTTAAAAATATCGCGGGTTTACCTGGTGATATTCTCATGCAGATGGTGTTCACAGGACAGCAAGAGTAAACGATCGGGAGAATCTTGTCTTTGTCATCGTTCCCCTCGTACGTGTTATTACTCCGATTTCAGCGTTTTTGCTTCACAACTAGTGCAGTTTACTACTCAAATGGAGTCGAGTCAAGCAGCGCCACCTCTGGCCATGTACCATAGCCTACAGCCAGATTAACTTGTGACACACACAGTAGCGGTTTTTGATAGGGCTACACGGGCTGTTGCCCGAGGCGGCATCGTGGTGGGGTGGGGGGCATCACGGCCATTGGCAAGAAAAAATAAAATAAAATAAAAAATTGCTCGTATTCATGCTGCCCCGACATCATGCCAGCGCATATTGGGAATGTCGTAGGCACCGATAGGTTTTCTCCCATTTGCTGGGAGTAAGGGCGCCCTCCGTTTGCGAGGTGCGCCTGCTGCTTGCGGCGCAGAGAGGAGAGGGCGAGGCGGCGGGGGAGTCTCTGGCTGGCTGGAGCGGCATCTAATAATCAACTCGCAAAATAAAACAAAATAAAAACAAAACAACAAACAGATATTATGATACAGACTTATAATTTGCACCGATGTTTTTTCGAAATTCTATAAGCCAAAAGTGAGCGCGAGAGCCCTTGGTGCGCCTGCTCGCTGCTGAAGTCAAAGTAAACTTTATTGTCATCTCCGCTACATACAGTCCAGTATATAGAGAGACGAGACGACGAGGCTCCAGTTACAGCAGTGCAAGTAAACAAACAATAAATATAAGAAGAGTAAGAAAATAAATATACACTTTAGGACCAGGGGTAAAGGGATCAATAACAATTTAAAATTTATAATTTACAGTTTGATGATTTAAAGTCTCACACACAACCCCTGGAAAGGGGAGGGGGACATGCTGCTTGCAAATAGAGCACATTTCATTCATAATGTTGTAAATCCAAACCCATTATGTATTCACGATCTGAATACTGGGTTGTGCGAAATCCCAGAAATAAACCTTAAACAAAGTGAATCTATGAACTAAGGTGTAGGTCTGTTAGGTTAAGTTGTGGTGATCCTTGGGTTGAGGATTTTGTGTTCATACTGGAGTGCAAAATTAAAACCAATGGAAGATGGACAAGAAAAGTTCAAAGCCATCAGGTGCTCAGTTTAGAAAAAATAGAAAAGAAAAGGAGGAGAAACGAGCAAAAGATACAGGTAAGCAGATGTGTGATTGGATAATGGCAGGTCATCCTGAAACAATCAGACTAAACTCCAAACAATACATTATGTTACAGATTTTAATATTAATTAGTCATTGTTAATTGTTGATTTGTCCTGTTCTCATTGTATGACGAATTATGACGACTGTTTGGTGTGTGTGCGTGTGTGTTTCTCTGGTGAAACAACAGTTTTATGTTAATGTACAATCCTTAATAAGTTTTATGTGTGTGTGTGTGTGTGTGTAAAGTTCCACAATACATGTGGAACTTTCTATTTTGTCTGTTTTTGTATCTTGCAAATAAACCTTTAAAATAAATAAAATTTTATTATGTATTTATTTTTGGCCTACATCAGTAAGAAATGCCAAATTATATACACAAAGTTATAGAAATCACCACTCCCGTTATTCATGATGATTCCAATAACATCACATAATAACATGTAACATCACATCCTGTAAGCACAGTCTGCCTGTGTCTTTTCTCTGGAAATGAACATTTTCAGTCAATATAGGTAATACATCAACATGGCTGCCATGGCTAAGTTAGGAATATTTTTAATGTAATTTCCAAAACTTGCATATGATTTGCTATTTGTTGCAGATCTACTGACTGTCACAGAGCAGCTGGAGCAGTCTCAAATGGAGGTCAGTCCACTACTGCCACCTGTGGCCAAGTGCCATAGCCTACTACTAGATTAACTCGTGACACATCTGCACCTGTTTCTATGACCACATTGAGTAGCGGCTGAGTGGCTGCACTTACACTGGTGCATTCAAATCTACCCACAAACACTGAAAGATGCAATGTGAATTGTCAAGACTCAAACCAATCATTAAGCAAAGACAGCAGGGATCACTTTTTTCTGTTTATTATACAGCCAGATTTACTTGTGACACACATGTGCAGCTGGCTTTATCACCTTTTTTGAATTTGTTTCAAGCACAATACATTTGTAACTTTCAGTGTTTTCAGGTCTTCCAAAAGAAGAAGAAAAAAAACCTTCAGCTACATGACATGCAATTGTGTATTTGTTTTCACCTTATCATACACTTGAAGTTTTACAAATCACCTCTCCTTTTCTTAATATCATTTTAGTCTCAGACAATCTAGTTTTTCTTACAAAGATTCAATGCACCTTCTGCGGATGGCGGTACCACACAGTGTGCGTGGACTTCCCCTCTACAAAAGGCAACTACAAATGTTGTGAATGCTAAATAAACAGAAAGAAATGATCCCTGTTGTCTTTGCTTAATGATTGGTTTTAGTCTTGACAATCCACATTGCTGACATTGCATCTTTCAATGCCAGCAATGCCAGGTATCAGTGCTCAAACCTTTTGTGTTTGTTTCCAATAAGTTGCCCACCTCGGGAAACAAAAATGTGTTCTTTTACTTGTCAGATGAACATATGAGACACTTTGACTCTTCAGTGCAGTGTGGAGCCTAACAAAGATCTGTTTTGTGTCCCAGCTGATCAGCAGGAGGAGAAGAGTCTGACGGAGCAGCAGAGGAACATTTTCAGCTACTTGGACTCAGCTCAGCCACTACAGAGAAAACAATGAGCTCAACACAGAAGGTGACAGACAGAGCAGGGCGATATGACCAAAAATATTTATCATGATATACATTTGAAAATTTGCAATAACAATATAACTGATGATATAATTGACACTAGACAAAATACTTTACAACTCCACAACTTTATTAAAAAACCCATCAATGTATTTTCACTTAAACAAGCAGCTGTTTTTTATGTGCATTAAAGTTATATAAAAAGTTAAAAGTGCAAATGCAAATTGCTTGCTGACAGTTTAACCAAAAGGCATTTCCAGTGGAAATTGGCCGACATATCCTGAGCATAACCATGTATAATATCCACAAAACTTAAAAAGAGGTTATTCAGTCGTGGCCAAAAGTTTTGCGAATTGCATAAATATTGGGAAAGTTGCTGCCTAAGTTTTTATAATAGCATTTTGCATACACTCCAGAATGTTATGAAGAGTGATCAGATGAATTGCATCGTCTTTCTTTGCCATGAAAATGAACTTAATCCCAAAAAAAAAACCCTTACCACTGCATTTCATTGCTGTCATCAAAGGACCTGCTGAGACTATTTCAGTAATCGTCATCTTAACTCAGGTGAGAATGTTGACGAGCACAAGGCTGGAGATCATCATGGCTGTATCCCAAGTCAGGTTTTGCAGCCTTAAAGTACGCAGCCTCAAGGGTCCTCAAGGGCCGCGTACTCAAACACCGCTAAGGCCGGAAGTGCGAGGCTTGTAGGCTTGTGAAATGGGACGGTCTAGCCTCCATCGCGCTGCCCAGGTTGCCTAGCAACCATGATACTAACAGCTGGAAACGTTTCATACAGCTTTGTTTGACAGAAATGAAGGAGAACATATTTTGTTCATTTGTTTCTACATGAGCTCTGTGTGATTTAATAAGTATCTGAGGCTGAGACCACAGGACTTTAAAACATGATTGTTGAGCTTCATTTCTGTACTGAACAGTCATTTAAGTTTAGCTAGTAAATAACAATTAGCTAATGTTGTTCATGAGACTAAAGTCATCTCACTTTGGTAATGTAACTATAATATGGCCAATATTATAGTTATTATATTAATCATTATTAGTCATTACAGCAGTGAGTTTGAACTCTGTGTCAAATACTGAGCTTCAGTAAAGATTCAAGTTGCAGTTATTTATATGTCCTATCACCTTAAATCTTTACTCAAATACAAGTATCTTTGACAGTGTATATAGATGTATCATATATAAGAGACAAATATTGTTTGTTTAATTTGTTGGCATTACTAAATTTGGCTCAATGCTTACATATATGTGTAAAAAGCAAATTATACGAGCTGTGAAAACTGTTTCTGATAGAATGAAGAGTAGACTGATATATTAAATATTCCTTTATTGGGTGAGAAAATCAGACCATGTCATAACTGCTTTAAGTCATAGAGAATAGATATCAGAGCCTTAAACAGGCTGACTTCTGCTAAATGGGTCAAACTGGGCAGAAAGTATACAAACACATGACATCCTTATAGAATATGATGTAACACTATAGATCAACTTACCTCAGAATATATAAAGCATATAAACAATTACAGCAATATGATGCAACAAACACAGCAGTGCTACTAATCCAAAATACTCAAAGCTTCATAGAACTGAAACAAACATTTATTTTTAGCTCCATTCTGCTGCTGATACATACTTTACGTTTCTGAACATTAAACTTGTTGCTGCCTTTCATAGTGTGTAACTTGAAGGCCCTGAGTACTTTCTCCCACACTGAACACACTGGAATGATAAAATTATTTGAACATTAGCTAATAAGACTGATTCAGGACAGACAATTAGTTATTCTAAACTTTTCTAGCAATCCTTCACAAACAGGGAACAGTCTGTCTATTCTCTCCATCTGTCAGCTGCTGCTGGCTCTTCGTCCTCCTCTTCCTCACACACTGTTGAGTTTGTCCTGGTGGATCATCAGGGGTGCAAAGCCTCACAGATGATGTGCAGCAGTGGGTCCCTCAGTCTGTCCTCACTCTGGACACTTGCAGTTGTCACACATGGAAATCAAATGTGTGATAAGCTGCAGGATTCAAACACAAGTGTAACTTATAAATACATGTTCACACTTTTATTCCACAATCAGAGAGAAAGAAACAGAGAGAGAGTGCAGGACAGACAGACAGGTGACAGTCTCAGGTGTACAGTGGGGCAAAAAAGTATTTAGTCAGCCACCGATTGTGCAAGTTCCCCCACTTAAAATGATGACAGAGGTCAGTAATTTGCACCAGAGGTACACTTCAACTGTGAGAGACAGAATGTGAAAAAAAAATCCATGAATTCACATGGTAGGATTTGTAAAGAATTTATTCGTAAATCAGGGTGGAAAATAAGTATTTGGTCAATAACAAAAATACAACTCAATACTTTGTAACATAACCTTTGTTGGCAATAACAGAGGTCAAACGTTTACTATAGGTCTTTACCAGGTTTGCACACACAGTAGCTGGTATTTTGGCCCATTCCTCCATGCAGATCTTCTCAAGAGCAGTGATGTTTTGGGGCTGTCGCCGAGCAACACGGACTTTCAACTCCCGCCACAGATTTTCTATGGGGTTGAGGTCTGGAGACTGGCTAGGCCACTCCAGGACTTTCAAATGCTTCTTACGGAGCCACTCCTTTGTTGCCCGGGCGGTGTGTTTTGGATCATTGTCATGTTGGAAGACCCAGCCTCGTTTCTCACTGATGGAAGGAGGTTTTGGCTCAAAATCTCACGATACTTGGCCCCATTCATTCTGTCCTTAACACGGATCAGTCGTCCTGTCCCCTTGGCAGAAAAACAGCCCCATAGCATGATGTTTCCACCCCCATGCTTCACAGTAGGTATGGTGTTCTTGGGATGCAACTCAGTATTCTTCTTCCTCCAAACACGACGAGTTGAGTTTATACCAAAAAGTTCTACTTTGGTTTCATCTGACCACATGACATTCTCCCAATCCTCTGCTGTATCATCCATGTGCTCTCTGGCAAACTTCAGACGGGCCTGGACATGCACTGGCTTCAGCAGCGGAACACGTCTGGCACTGCGGGATTTGATTCCCTGCCGTTGTAGTGTGTTACTGATGGTGACCTTTGTTACTTTGGTCCCAGCTCTCTGCAGGTCATTCACCAGGTCCCCCCGTGTGGTTCTGGGATCTTTGCTCACCGTTCTCATGATCATTTTGACCCCACGGGATGAGATCTTGCGTGGAGCCCCAGATCGAGGGAGATTATCAGTGGTCTTGTATGTCTTCCATTTTCTGATGATTGCTCCCACAGTTGATTTTTTCACACCAAGCTGCTTGCCTATTGTAGATTCACTCTTCCCAGTCTGGTGCAGGTCTACAATTCTTTTCCTGGTGTCCTTCGAAAGCTCTTTGGTCTTGGCCATGGCGGAGTTTGGAGTCTGACTGGTTGAGGCTGTGGACAGGTGTCTTTTATACAGATGATGAGGTCAAACAGGTGCCATTCATACAGGTAACGAGTGGGGGACAGAAAAGCTTCTTACAGAAGACGTTACAGGTCTGTGAGAGCCAGGGATTTTCCTTGTTTGAGGTGACCAAATACTTATTTTCCACCCTGATTTACGAATAAATTCTTTACAAATCCTACCATGTGAATTCATGGATTTTTTTTTCACATTCTGTCTCTCACAGTTGAAGTGTACCTCTGGTGCAAATTACTGACCTCGGTCATCATTTTAAGTGGGGGAACTTGCACAATCGGTGGCTGACTAAATACTTTTTTGCCCCACTGTATACACTGCTACAAAACAACACCAGAGAAGGAGGATTTAGTGTTTGTGTTATTACGAGTGCTAAACAAGAAGAGTTCCCAGATGGTACAGTGGACACATGTGTGACTCCTGTGATTAAAGCATCTTTCTTTCAGCTTAACGAGAGAACCGTCAGCTCGTTCAAACACACGTTAAAGTCCGTTTGGCTCGACACCACCGAACAGAGGCAGTAATATACCCGAGTCATTTAAACGGCTGTCTAAATGACTCGGGTAAACTTTGTAGCATGCGTGCTTGTTGTTTTTATTTTGGGTGGGGGAGGTTCAATTTCAGGGAGCGTTGAGGCAGTTGCCATGTTGCAACGAGCTTAGCCTCTGTCTCGCTAGCTTGCTCTGCGCTCAGTGGATCTGCGCTCAACAGTGCAGCCTAGGCGGATAAGTCGAACGCAGATTCAGTGAGCTCTCAACACAGACAGCATCGTCAGAAGAAAAGTTTATAAAATAAATTAAATATATTGTATTGATCGATAAATATGCGCACAGAACCGAAAGCACTGTATCGAACTCTTCAATATCGATACATGTATTGTATCTAACCCCTAGCGTGTAACCGGTATTCTATCACGATATTTTATATCAACTGTATGATATGGCCCAGCCCTACATGAAAGGCAACCTGATTGTACACTAATCACACATTAAAATGAGCAAAAGAGGCAAAACTGTGTGCCAGAGTCAGGGGTCAGCGTTTTGTTTTTATGTCACAGCACCAGAACGATTGCAGGTGCTCATAAGTAGTTACCATAAATCACCACCTTTCATGGTCTCAGCACATCAACTCTGTTATTAGGAAAATGGGACAAGGTATAGCTATGGCTATGAAATGCTCTTTGTGTATCACTTCTTCAATTATGAAAGATGTCATTAATGCACTAGTAATGTCTCATCTGGAGTATTGTTCAATCACTTGGTCAGCAGCTAATAAGACAGATCTTAACAGACTTCAGTTAGTCCAGAATAAGGCGTCCAGATTAGTGTTAAGATGTTCATACTATACTAATATGGAAAAATGCATAATAAACTTTCTTGGCTTCCTGTACAGGCTAAAATATTCTATAGCTTACTTGTAGTTATAAAGAAAGCAATTCTGTTAAACACACCACATTTATTTCTGCTCAGCTGCAGTATCCAGATGAAATACATAATGATATTACACAGTTTTCAACAAACTGCAATTTAGTAAATGCTCGAGTTAAAAGTAACTTTTTGTAAAACTGTTTTATTTAGAGCAACTTTTAAGTGGAATAAATTGCCTTATAAAATTAGAGAATTAGCAACTATTCAAAACTTCAATGAACACTTAAAAGCCGATTTACAGAGCTTTTAGTTGTTGTAAATATTGTAAGAGATGGTTTGTTTTTGAAATTTGTGTAATGTGCCTAAATGTTATTGATATTATTATTATTATTGATTGCTTATATTTTAATTGTGAAACCTCACTGTGGATGTAAGAGCCAAATTATGTGGATATCTTGAATCCATTTTATTGTATAATAATTTATGTGAAGCTAATGGGGTTCCTTTTGAATAAACAAATAAACAAACATAGGATTTAATATCACGTAATAATTATGAATTATATTTATAAATCTATACAAATTATAGAAATATGTAATAGGAAACAACAAAATAATATGAATTATAAAATAATACAAAAGTGTGTGTGTGTGTGTGTGTGTGTGTACACAATCAGGAGGGATGGGCATGATTTTAGTGTTTGAGGTGTTTGGTGCCACACTCCACCTTCAGGTTTAAAACTAGTGTTAATGGAGGGAGTTTGAAGGTTCACTTTGTTCCACGACTGCATTTCACTCACTGGCTCTGTTTGTATCTCTGTCACTGCAGGACCAACATGGAGCGAGAAGTCAGCGCTCTCAGGAGGCCGACAAACCTCACAGAAGAAAGAGAGAGAAAAAACACACCTGTGACGAGTGTGGGAAGGGTTTTACTGTGAAGGGTTCACTAAAACAGCATCAGGTCATCCACACTGGAGAGAGACCGTTCAGCTGTGACTTGTGTGGAAAGTCTTTTTCCTTGAAGAGTAACCTAAAACAACACCAACTCATCCACAGTGGAGAGAGGCCGTTCAGCTGTGACTTGTGTGGAAAGTCTTTTTCCTTGAAGGGTTACCTAAAACAACACCAACTCATCCACAGTGGAGAGAGGCCGTTCAGCTGTGACTTGTGTGGAAAGTCTTTTACCAGGAAGGATAAACTAAAACATCACCAACTCATCCACAGTGGAGTTAAAGCGTACAGCTGTGATCAGTGTGGCAGAGCTTTTTCTTACCGTAGCAACTTACAGAGGCATCTAGTTACCCACTCTGGAGTGAAGGCGTACAGCTGTGACGAGTGTGGGGTGGATTTTACTGTGAGGGCTTCACTAAAACATCATCAGGTCATCCACAGTGGAGAGAGACTGTTCAGCTGTGACTTGTGTGGAAAGTCTTTTTCCAGGAAGGAATCCCTAAAACAACACCAACTCATCCACAGTGGAGAGAGGCCGTTCAGCTGTGACTTGTGTGGAAAGTCTTTTACCAGGAAGGTTTACCTAAAACAACACCAACTCATCCACAGTGGAGTTAAAGTGTACAGCTGTGACGAGTGTGGGAAGGAGTTTACTGAGAATGGTTCACTAAAACGTCATCAGGTCATCCACAGTGGAGAGAGGCCGTTCAGCTGTGACTTGTGTGGAAAGTCTTTTTCCAGTAAGGAATCCCTAAAACAACACCAACTCATCCACAGTGGAGAGAGGCCGTTCAGCTGTGACTTGTGTGGAAAGTCTTTTTCCAGGAAGGAATCCCTAAAACATCACCAACTCATCCACAGTGGAGTTAAAGCGTACAGCTGTGATCAGTGTGGCAGAGCTTTTACTCAAAGTAGCCACTTACAGAAACATCTAGTTACCCACTCTGGAATGAAGGCATACAGCTGTGACATCTGTGGCAAAACTTTCAGCCAGAGAGGGTACCGAAATATACACCTACGCATTCACACCAGACATGATATGTACTGCTGTGAACAGTGTGGCAAACGGTTTATAACTCACAAACAGTTACAACAACACATGTTTACCCACACTGAGGAGAGACCTTATAAATGTGACCTGTGTGAGAAGACTTTTAAATCTCCAGATTACCTGAGAGGACACCAACAGATCCACACCAGAAAGAGACTCTACAAGTGCAGTTACTGTGAGGTATGTATTTATATTGTTATCTTGTCATTTTAGCCTGACTGTTTGGAACAACTCTGCTCATTAAACTGTGTGTGATTATTCAGATTTTCATGTCAGTTATGATTTTAGTATTACTGTAGTATTATGGTGGAAGTATTGTAGTTATTGCAGCCCAGTAAACCGAGTGTGTTAACTGAAACAGTAAAATGTAATTGGACGTCTGCAGAGATGCTCTTTATTTCAGGCGACGTTCAGGATAAAAATGTTGAAGGACTGACTTACACTGTCTTTGTGTCTTTGTTTAGAGGAAGGGTGACACAGATGGATCCAGTTCTCAACCCTGTCATCACTGTGGTGGTGGGAAAGACTTTCGTTGTGACCTCTGTGGAAAAACTTTCAGTTGGCAAGCTGCTCTTAAAACACATCAACGTAGACACACTGGAGACAAACTGAAATACTGCAAAGAATGTGGGAGAAGCTTCACCACATCATATCACTTAAAACGACATGAACTGATTCACAGTGGGGTTAAAAAGCACTCGTGTGACCAGTGTGGGTCATCCTTCACCACTGCATGTGAGCTTAAAACACACAAACGAGTCCACACAGGAGAGAAACCATACAAGTGCAGACACTGTGACAAAAGCTTCTCACATTCATATAATCGTAACTATCATGAACGTGCACACATGGAAGGAAACTACAACTGTGACCAGTGTGACAAGAGCTTCAGGAATCTCAGATCATACTCCACACACAAACAATCCCACGTTACTAATAAACTGTTTCACTGTTACCAATGTGCCCAAACATTCACCTCATTGTCTGCTCTGTGCAAACATCAGCGTGATCACTCAGGGCTGAAATCACTCCCATCACAGTGAATCTGAAGAGACAGAAAGATCCTCTGGTTTCAGTGTCAGACTCAAAAAGCTTGAGATCAGGCTCCACAGAGTTCAGATAGAATCATTTAAACTTGTGTTGAACTGAATTGGTTGCTGGGCTGAACTTCTACATAATACAGATTTACATGGGATCTTATTTTCTGTCGTTTTACTGAGTCAGTTTTGTCCTTTTTTCTCTGTCCTGGTTTTGCTCGTCTGTAAATAATTGAAACTCAGTCAAATAGTTCATTGTTCTCCAGCAAAACGTTTTGGAAACTCATGTTTAACCTTTGAAACTCTGACATGTTGTCAATGGAAAATTGTATTTAGTAGTCCGTATAATCTTTTAATGATATACGTTTGTATATGGTAGAATACTGCATGTAATCATTTGTGTTTAGAAGTATATAGTTGGTGGCATATTAAAAGAATGTCTCATCCTGGGAGGTCTGTAACATTCTGTAACAACACATGTTCTGGCGTTCACCCCCACATCCTAGGAGCATGGGAAAGGTTGTACCTTGTCTTATTGTTTTACGGTAGGATTAATGTAGTTATATCTGTCTTAGTCTAAGTGCCTTTTGTTTAGATGAACTGCTGGACCTCCAGACCAGCAGGTTTAGGGAAGTCGTTTATGGGGTCACACTCTGACACACACACACACACGTACACCTCCACATTTTAATGTATGGAACAAACGCTCACTGAAGTGTATAAATAAAGGACTAGAGCAGTCCTCAGTGCTTAGTCTCTGAGCCTCACTCTTGGTGTGTGAGCTCAGGAGGCTGCCCTTGCTAGCAAGAAAATCTGTGTGTTTCTCTTCTCTGATTCTCTACTGAAGAAGTGTTTTAGAATATATCTCTTAACATATGTTTTAGCACACAAGGCTTCATCGGTGAGTTCAGTCATGATTGGACCATGAGAATAAAGGTTTTTAGTTCTTTCAAAGAGAGTCTTGGAGGTGTTTGATGTTTTTGTTTTTTCTGAAACCACCTGAAAGAAAAACTATTTTTCTTGCTTTATGTAGTGTGGAAGTTTTTAATGTTTCTTTCATCTGTGATGTTCTTGAATGTGTTCACATGAATATTGTACAAATAAACTGTCCTTGTAGCTTTAGCTCCTAATTTATTTATTATTTATGGATGTAGCACAGCAGCAGTTTGTTGATTAACACATGGAGGGCTCGGGATCTGATGGTAAATAATGTTTTGTGTCCTTGTACACATCATACAGCTCAGCTGTTCCACAGATGTCAGGTTTACACAGTGGGATGGTTTGTAAGAACGCAGCTCTCCTGTGGATGAATCCTTACTCTTAGCCTCAGGACCTCACACAGTCCCAGCAGGTTTGGTCAGAAGATTTATCCCTTATACCAAAACATCACAGAGTCTCCTTTGCTGTGCTGTTTTCACAAAGAAACGTAAACTGAAGACCTGAACTCACAATGTTTTAATTAGTTTAGCAGATTCAGTGTCTCCATGATCGAATCTGCTGTTTTTGTGCTGCTGTTGGTAGAAAGCCGGTTAATACTGTCTGACTGTTGGACCACACCCCTGGTTTCATGAGAAATTGTTTCAGCCATGATTTCTCTTCCTGTATTTCAGAGAAAAGACTGAAGTGACAAATGGAAACATGTTTAAAAAACGCAATGTGAGAGAGACGTTGAGGTCCTTAGAAGTTACCCTGGGTTTTTCTGTCACCCTGCTAGATGTTACACACCTTGTTATTGGACTGATTCCTACTGCTGGACTACTCCTGGGGAGAGTAACAATACTCTTACTAATTAGCTCCTTTTCACACCTTTGGGGGTATTTATTTTTGTGCTTGCAGCGCTGTGAGCCAGAACAGCGAGAGAAAAATCTGCAACAGCGACGAGCCGAATGCTTAAGTGAATCCCAGCAGCTGCACATGTGCTACGCTGATTTAGAGGATATCTTTGCTCTGGATTTATATTTATACTTTTTCATTTCTATATGATTCTTCTTGCATCTAAACAAAGATAGTTGTTATTCTTAGTTGTTCTGCTGCCTAAATACCACAGGGTGTAATTATGAAGTTATTGAGCTGCACATACTTAAGTTACGTTGAAACCAAGCACACCATTGTTTTTCTTGTGACATTACCAATACGTTTGATGTGTCACATGGCCCTCTTCCTATTGAAAAAAAAAAAGTGGTATCCAAGATGGCCGAGTTCTTAATGGCCACCATGGTCACCACCCATCTTCAGGAGTTTGCCCCCTCACATATACTAATGTGCCACAAACAGGACTTTAATATCACCAACCATTCCCATTTTATTACGGTGTATCCATATAAATGGCCCACCCTGTATAGAGAGGAGGAATTCCTACTTCCCATTCATGTACTCTGCACTGGGCATTGTGTCAAAACTGTCCTTGTAACATGTTTACTTTTTTTTCAGAATAAATGGCTGTGAAAAAAAAACATCAAAGTTGAGGTAAGTGTTCACCACAGTATCCTGTGTTTTTTATTGGGGTCAAATTTCTCTTTGGGTAAAAATTAAGCCAACATCCACGTGTCAAAGGTTGGTTAACATTTATAACGTGTATAACGTTTTGTAGAAAAGTTTGATCGATTCGCTCACTCTCTCTCTCTCTCTCACTCTTAGAAAAATAATAAATTCTCTGGGGGTTTTTTCTCATATATATTTATGGTACCCGACGGAGGAAACATTGACCGGGATGAACCGTCGGTCGTCTGACTCCTTCTTGATGTGCGTAAAACAAGGCCATTTTCTTTTAGGGTTTCTGTCTATTTTCTGTTAACGAGAAAACCCGTTGTAAAAGTAGCTATAAAAATGAAGAAAAACTCTTTACTTTGGTATGAGTGGCTGCACCAAACCAAAATACCTCATATGGGTGTTTTAATAAAATTATTTGGGATAGAGTTCTGAATATGTGAACGGCGCTTTTTTCACTAAGGGATATTTTTTTACACATACGAGGAGACGAGTGGGCGGCCTGTAGGTTAATATAAAATAGTAAAATACATCCGCTATTGTAAAAGGAAATGGCTCTCTACAAACAATAGAAAGTCCTTCTTTTCATTACAAGCACTGGTGTAGCATACCTCCACCCGGCTCTATAAATATAACTTTTTAAAATTGAATTTGAAGCATGCAAATTCTTGAGAACATATGGGAGTCAAATTACTAAATTGAGGAAAGCTGAAGAGGAAGAAGTGATCAGCAAAATTGCCTCTTATTACCAGAAATATCAAGAAGAAATGTCAGGGGAAGATAAATTAACTTTACTAGACCTTCAAAATAAATTGGACGGTTTATTTCGACACAAGGCTGAGGATGCTTTTGTAAGATCCAGGAAGAGGTGGCTGGAGGAGGGAGAACAAAATTCTCCTTTTTCAGGCTTGAAAAATACAGATCCAAAATCAACTAAATATTAATGGCATTGTCTCTGACAATCATAGAGAAATTTCAAATTTCTGTGTCAAATTCTATACTAAACTGTACAACTCAAAATATGATGAGGATGTCTCAACACTGTTTCTCAATAATATTAAAAACCTAAAAACTATTGTTGTGGAAGATAGGAGTCACTGTGACAGCCCTCTGACTGTGGAGGAAGTTTGTAATTATATTTCTGCACTTAAGGCCAACAAATCTCCTGGCACAGATGGTTTAACTGCAGAGTTTTATAAATCGTTTTCTAATCTCCTGGCTCCGTTCTTACTGCAGGTTTTCATAGAAAGTATAGAGAATAACACCCTCCCTCCTACTCTTACTCAGGGTCTCATAACACTTATTCCAAAGCCAAACAAAGACTTACTTCTTATTGATAATTGGAGACCCATCTGTCTGCTCAATAATGACTATGAGATTATGGCTTCAGTACTTGCTAACAGAATTAAAGAGTTCTTGGATACAATTATCGATGAGACACAATCAGGCTTTATGAGAAATAGACACATTTCTAATAACATTAGACTGGTTTTGGATCTACTTGATTACTCTGATTTGGTATCTGACAATAGCTTCATTCTCTTCCTGGATTTTGATACAATTGAACATCAATTTATTTTCCACTCTTTTAAAAAATTTGGCTTTAGATAATTTTTCTGTAAAGCTTCAAAACCTTGTACACGAATGGCAATAGCTCAGTTAAAATGATTAAGACTCCACCCCAAGATTTGACCTGTTTTATAAGGAATCACCATAGCTGATAAGGAGCTCATCATCAGCCAGCTAGCTGATGACACCACTCTTCTTGAAGAATGCAAATCAAATCCGTCCAGCCCTTAGTGATATTAGTGATTTCTCTGAGGCATCTGGTTTATGTCTAAATCTAAAAAAATGTGAATTTCTAGCAATTAAAGGATGCACTGCAAATGCTATCTGTAACATTTCTGTTAAACAACAAGTCACATACCCAGGACTGTTAATATCCAAAGACCAAAAGTCAAGATGCTCATCAAACTTCAATCCAATTATACAAAAAATCTGAAAAAAGTTCAACCAGTGGCTGCAAAGGGATTTATCTCTGACAGGTAGAGTTTTAATTACTAAAGCTGAAGGGATATCCCAACTGGCATATGCTGCTCTCTCCTTACATCTGGATAAGAAAATTAGTAAAGACATTGACCGCATGCTCTTTAATTTTATATGGAAAAACCATACACATTATATTAGAAAATCTGTTGTGATTAATAACTATGAATCAGGTGGGCTTAACATTTTAGACTTTTCTACTTTAAATAACACTTTCAAAATTATTTGGGCTAAACATTTTCTTAAAACCCTACCTCTATCTGGAATTTTATACCATATCATATTTTCTCCCATTTTGGTGGCTTTAATTTTATTTTAAATTGTAATTACAGTGTTGGAAAACTCCCTGTAAATCTTTCATCCTTCCATAAGCAAGTGCTCTTAGCGTGGACCCTCATTTATAAACACAACTTCTCACTACACAAATACCTCATCTGGAACAACAGAGATATTTTATTTCTTTTATTATCACTTTTCCTTGAAACTCGGGTCCAAAATGGGATCCTATTGGTGGCTCAGCTGGTTAATAAAGAGGGAGTACTACTTACTTACAATGAATCCCTTACACTTTATAATTTTCCCGTAAGTGTTCGGGAATTCTCAAAGGTGCTTGGTGCCATACCCGGTATGTACTCAGGTACTTTAATGTTATATAAAAACACTGACAGTTCAATATCTACCTCAGTCAGTCTCCCTGATCCAGCTGAGTCAGCAGTGGGAAAAATCTGCTTTTCACAGGAACTTGGTAACAGCAATAAGAGAATACGTAGTTTATTCCAAGAAGATATCATGTCTCTCCCATATATATAATATCTTACTGGAACCGACATGTTCCAGATATCACCTGGAAGACAGTCTGGATGATCCCATAAATATCTAATTGTAAACAAGGTGAAGGAAATCTCATATAAAATTCTTCATAAATGTTACCCAGCCAGTCACTATATGGTAACATTTAAAAGACACATAAATACTAATTGAACTTTCTGTGGGGATCATCCAGAAACTGTGGCACATCTTTTTTGGTACTGTTCCTCTACACAGAGATTCTGGAAGGAATTTAGCAGTTTTGTTATTGTCCATATTTTAAGGGAGTTTTCTTTATGATGGGAAAATGTTTTATTCTGTTTCTTTAAGTTCCCCAGGAAGAATGATAAATGTTTTTTTATAATAAATTTGTTAATACTTTTAGCTAAATTTTTTATCCATAAATGTAAGTTTATTAATAAAACACCATATTTCTGCCTTTTTTTTTATAAGGATATGGAATTGTACACATAATCAATATCAGACTCAACCAACAAAAAGCCTCTCAGAACAATATATATATGTTGATTTTTTTCGCGTACTCATTAATTATTTTTTTTACCCCTGGTTTTGTATGTTCATGTTCTGTTCTTTCGTAAACTTTATCTGTTTGTATGTTGTATACTTATTGTGTGTTCAATAAAGTTCAGTAAAAAAAGTACGTTCTAAATGAAGCTTCAGACGTCACTAATCATGTGACTCTGGCCAAACGAATCAAGCCTCGACACGTGCTTCTTAAGCAGCGTGTTGATCTTTTTGACACACGCACCGGAGCGTCAGCTTCAAGCGGACCATCACTACCTCTCACATCTAAAGGTAAGTGTCAAGGTAACTTTGAACTGAGTTCAGTCAATCTTGAGTTTTTCGAAGTTTTCTGAGTGAAGTTTTCTGTTGCTCTCTGTGAGAGAAGACCGTTAAAGGCGAGGCTCTCCGGAGTGCAGCAAAACAGGAAACCACAGCTGGATGTGTGTAAGTGTGCAAACGAATAGATTAGAAGTGTAAGTGAGCCACGAGTATGGAAAGGTCAAGTTTCATGAGTTGTTTTTCTCACCATTGATCACGCGCTCAACACTCTACACATACTTGCGTCACACTCGCGCTCTCAAGCATCAGTATTGTACAATTCTGGGTGTCACGTGAGTTGCAGGTGTTACCATATAACGGATATCTCCATTGTTCTGTAGCAGTGGTTCTCAGACGTTTCACAATGAGTTTCACCCTTACGAGCGACATCAAAGCGCAGTAGTATAGGCCTATTTAACACCACATACACATGAAGACGTTTCACCTCTTATCCAAGAAGCTTCTTCCGTTCTAAGGGTCAAATGGTGGAGAGTCCCAGATTTAAATGTATTTCAAGCTACTTGAAGAAGTCCAGACACTTTTCTTTCCAAGCTCCTTAGACTATGATGACCTGGATGACTGAGAACCTTCACAGACACCACATACACATATTTGCCAACATTCAAAAGGGCACTCTGTGTGTGTGTGTGTCTGTACATGTGGGCCAGGTCCTTCGAAAGTCGGGTAGGCTGGAAGTGAGCGATTGTGAAGTTGGACGGTCTAGCCTTCAGAATTACGTCACAACCTCTCTCGGTGGAGTGAAACTCTGCAGTCTGCTCCTTGCTATCTAAAATATAACCGGACGCATAAATTCTTGACCATCTCACACTTTTGTTTAATCAGTTTTCTGTTTGACGTGTTTTCAGCTGTGTGAAACTCCCGGAGGAACCCTCCCGAGGGAATAATAATGTTTTATTTAATCTAATAACTTTGATCTCAGCCTAACCGATTTACTCAGGAATAAATAAAACACTGAAAAAAGCCAAACAATAATATTTTTAAGTTGTCTAAGTCAGTGGTCCCCAACCTTTTTTGCGCCACGGACCGGTTTATGCCCGACAATATTTTCACGGACCGGCGTTTAAGGTGTCGCGGATAAATACAACAAAATAAAACTAGTACCGGTACCGAAAAAAAGATTTATTCATAACACGCGTGAAAAGACCCAGGAAAACAGAGTTGATGATAAAAACGATAACAAAATAATACTGAAAACCGATATAAACACTGAAAACTATACATTTCACACCTGAGCCTCAACTCTTGGGGCCCGGTACCAAACGACTCACTGACCGGTACCGGTCCGAGGCCCAGGGGTTGGGGACCGCTGGTCTAAGTGACTTATATATCATGTTTAACCTGTGTAGCAAAAGACCACAGGGGGTTTGAAAACGATGAAGCCAGGAGTTCGCTGTTCTTGGCGGCTCAGATATTTGAAGTTTACACAGCTACATTCTCACCTGAAAATATTTTAAAAGTTTATTTTGCAACTCAGAAAGGGTAATAAGAGTAATATTAAAACTAAGTTGCTGCCGCCATTGTTGAAAACTGGAATTAGCTGGGCTGCGCTAGGAATTCTTTGATATGATTTTTCAATTTTGTTGTCTGGTGGAAAATCGGGAGAAATTTGGGAGAATGGTGGTTCCAGGAGATTTTCGGGAGGGGCAATGAAAACTGGTGTCAATCAACTGCTACGTTTGTGCTGGTTTGTGCTACTAAAAGTGTCGTTTGTGCTGCCTCTGTTTTAAAGATATTAATGAAAATGTAAAGGTCAAAAGGTCAACCAGAACCCCCACATTATCCAAATGAAACAAATTTGATGTTAAACCTTTGTGCTACGTTTGGATTACTACTCACTTCCAGAAGTGGCTGCGACCACTGGCAATAAGCTGCTCTTTATAGAGGACTCATGCTCGGGGAGACGTTTTCTGGTCCACCCTCTCTCCCAGAAGAGCCCCGGGAACGCTTGTGCCATCTTTGCATACCTCCACAATTACATATTGTTTAGTCTTTAAAAAAAAAATTGAGATTTCCATGTACCACCAGAGAGAGACTAAGTACCACTAGTGGTATGTGTACCACAGTTTGAGAACCACTGTTCTAAACCATGCTGTGAAACTCCTGGGGACCACCCCTTAAGGGTGAGATTAAAAGTATATGTGTATGACTGAGGGACTGCCCCTCAGATCTGCTCTGGGAGAAACATAGGAATGTAGAAGAGGTGAAGGGAGTGTGTGTTTTTAAAAAACCAAGAACTAAACTGTGAATTTTGTGTATCGTTTCACCCCTAGTTGGAGGTAAAAGTGCTACAATGAAAAACATTTCAAGGAAATGTAAAAAAAAATGTATTCCAGGATAAAACACAGCTGTCTTTGTCTTATCGGTGCAAATCGTTGTGTCGGCCCACTGGGCATTTGATTCCAATAACAGGCCTCAGTCTCTCCTGCTACTGGTCTGCCATACTGCTAAATTTGGTATCCGTGCTCAAACCTTTTGTGTCTGTTTGCCCACCTCGGGAAGCAAAAAATATGTTGTTTTTTGTTGTCAGATGAACATATGAGACACTTTGACTCTTCAGTGCAGTGTGGAGCCTAACAAAGATCTGTTTTGTGTCCCAGCTGACCAGCAGGAGGAGAAGAGTCTGACGGAACAGCAGAGGAACATTTTCAGCTACTTGGACTCAGCTCAGCCACTACAGAGAAAACAATGAGCTCAACACAGAAGGTGACAGACAGAGCAGGGCGATATGACCAAAAATATTTATCACGATATACATTTGAAAATTTGCAATAACAATATAGCTGACGATATAATTGACACTAGACAAAATACTTTACAACTCCACAACTTTATTAGTGCAAAGTATTCTGTCTCGCGTCAATTATATCGTCAGCTATATCGTTATCACAAATTTTCAAATGTATATCGTGATAAATATTTTTGGTCATATCGCCCTGCTCTACTTTCATGTGTTACTGTTTAGGCTTAAATTGGTTTGATGTTTGGTGCCTTTTCCTTAATGTAAAAAAACCCTTAGGCTACAATCAGACATTTTTCTTGCATTTGATTTGATAAATTTTGATCTTTTGATTGATAAACTAAAATGTTATGGATTTTCACCAGCTGCTTTGTGCTGGAGAAAAAATTATTTGGACAGAAGATAGCAGAAGGTTTATTGTAATGGTTATTTCTCAGCTATGAACTGCAGTTTACCCCAAGGCAGCTGCCTCACTCCACTTCTCTATTCAATTATCACTAACAATCTGCAATATGTCTTGGCTTAATCTTGGGTATGCCAATGATTCCACCATGTTTTATTCAGCCAGTGACAACTCTGAATTGATCAGCGTGTCACAACAAAATTTGCTGAACCTGTTTGACTGGATAAGTAAAAATAATATTATTTTAAATGTATCTAAATCCAAATCTATTGTAATTAAAAGCAGATTAGTCAACAGCCTGCAACTGAGTCTTTCCATAGCCAGTGTTAGAACACGTCACCCAGATTAAAGTACTCGGCGTTCCCATAAATCACCACCTTTCATGGTCTCAGCACATCGACTCTGTTATTAAGAAAACGGGACGAGGCATAGTTATGGCTATGAAATGCTCTTTCTGTATCGATTCTTCAATTATGAAAGATGTCATTAATGCACTAGTAATGTCTCATCTGGAGTATTGTTCAATCATTTGGTCAGCAGCTAATAAGACAAACATATGATTTATTATCACTGAATGGTTATGTATAAATCTATAAAAAGTGTGTGTGTGTCTGTGTGTACAATCAGGAGGGATGGGCATGATTTTAGTGTTTTTAAATGGTCATGAATGATTTTTAACACCAGGTTGGATGTAATGTGTCAGAACTACCAGCAGGTGGGGATAAGAGACCTTTAAGGTGTTTGGTGCCACACTCCACCTTCAGGTTTAAAACTAGTGTTAATGGAGGGAGTTTGAAGGTTGAGTTTGTTCCACGACTGCATTTCACTCACTGGCTCTGTTTGCATCTCTGTCACTGCAGGACCAACATGGACCAAGAAGTCAGCGCTCTCAGGAGGCCGTCAAACCTCACAGAAAAAAGAGAGAGAAAAAACACACCTGTGACGAGTGTGGCAGAGCTTTTACTCGCTGTAGCAACTTACAGAGGCATCTAGTTATCCACTCTGGAATTAAGGAATACAGCTGTGACGAGTGTGGGAAGGATTTTGCTCTGAAGGCTGAACTAAAACGTCATCAGGTCATCCACACTGGAGAGAGACCGTTCAGCTGTGACTTGTGTGGAAAGTCTTTTTCCTTGAAGGATTCCCTAAAAAAACACCAACTCATCCACAGTGGAGTTAAAGCATACAGCTGTGATCAGTGTGGAAGAGCTTTTAATCGCAGTAGGAGCTTACAGAGTCATCTAGTTACTCACTCTGGAATTAAGGCATACAGCTGTGACATTTGTGGAAAAACTTTCAGCCAGAGAGGGAACCGAAATTTACACCTACGCATTCACACCAGACATGATGTGTACTGCTGTGAACAGTGTGGCAAACGGTTTATAACTCACAAACAGTTACAAAGACACATGTTTACCCACACTGAGGGACGACCTTATAAATGTGACCTGTGTGAGAAGACTTTTAAATCTCCACATTCCCTGAGACTACACCAACAGATCCACACCAGAAAGAGACTCTACAAGTGCAGTTACTGTGAGGTATGTATTTATATTGTTATCTTGTCATTTTAGCCTGACTGTTTGGAACAACTCTGCTCACTAAACTGTGTTAGCATGTTAGCGATTCTACTGCATGGAAAAGCAGCTCTGAGTGATTATTCAGATTTTCATTTCAGTTATGATTTTAGTATTACTGTAGTATTATGGTGGTAGTATTGTAGTTATTGCAGCCCAGTAAACTGAGTGTGTTAACTGAAACAGTAAAATGTAATTGGACGTCTGCAGAGATGCTCTTTATTTCAGGCGACGTTCAGGATAAAAATGTTGAAGGACTGACTTACACTGTCTTTGTGTCTTTGTTTAGAAGCAGAGCGACACAGATGGATCCAGTTCTCAACCCTGTCATCACTGTGGTGGTGGGAAAGACTTTCGTTGTGACCTCTGTGGAAAAACTTTCAGTTGGCAAGCCGCCCTAAAAAGACATCAACGTAAACACACTGGAGACAAACTGAAATACTGCAAAGAATGTGGTAGAAGCTTCACCACATCATATCAGTTAAAACGACATGAACTGATTCACAGTGGGGTTAAAAAGCACCTCTGTGATCAGTGTGGGTCATCCTTCACCACTGCAAGGGAGCTTAAAACACACAAACGAGTCCACACAGGAGAGAAACCATACAAGTGCAGACACTGTGACAAAAGCTTCTCACAATCAAATGGTCGTAACGTTCATGAACGTACACACATGGAAGGAAACTACAGCTGTGACCAGTGTGACAAGAGCTTCAGGAATCTCAGTTCATACTCCAAACACAAACAATCTCACGTTACTAATAAACTGTTTCACTGTTACCAATGTGCCAAAACATTCACCTCATTGTCTGCTCTGTGCAAACATCAGCGTGATCACTCAGGGCTGAAATTACTCCCATCACAGTGAATCTGAAGAGACAGAAAGATCCTCTGGTTTCAGTGTCAGACTCAAAAAGCTTGAGATCAGGCTCCACAGAGTTCAGATAGAATCATTTAAACTTGCGTTGAACTGAACTGGTTGCTGGGCTGAACTTCTACATAATACAGATTTACATGGGATCTTATTTTAAGTAAAATTCCCTCCATCCATCTCTTATCCCAGCTAACCCAAAGTAAAATAAAGTTTTGCTCATCTTAAAAAAGCATTACAATAATGGGCATTATCAATGCAAACTGAATAATACAGAAGATGAAAGAATAGACTTTGATCAGTTAATAAAGCTCATGATCTTGATTCATTGTGGCTGCTACACAGATACTTCTGGGTCACTTCTCTCAGTTAGGAACCTTCCTCACCAAAACTGACTGTTGGACCACATCCCTGGTTTCATGAGAAGTTGTTTCAGCCATGATTTCTCTTCCTGTATTTCAGAGTAAAGACTGAAGTGACAAATGGAAACATGTTTAAAAAACACAATGTGAGAGAGACGTTGAGGTCCTTAGACGTTACCCTGGGTTTTTCTGTCACCCTGCTAGATGTTACACACCTTGTTATTGGACTGATTTCTACTGCTGGACTACTCCTGGGGAGAGTAACAATACTCTTACTAATTAGCTCCCTTTCACACCTTTGGGGATATTTATTTTTGTGCTTGAAGCGCTGTGAGCCAGAACAGCGAGAGAAAAATCTGCAAACGCAATGAGCCGAATGCTTAAGTGAATCCCAGCAGCTGCACATGTGCTATGCTGATTTAGAGGATATGTTTGCTCTGGATTTATATTTATACTTTTTCATTTCTATATGATTCTTCTTGCATCTAAACAAAGATTATTAAATTTGCTAAATTTTGATGGCTCTTCGTGCTCAGGTGTAAATGAGACGTAATATTTGCTCTTGGTTTGGTTCACCTGTACAGAACCCTGCAGTACAACAGAAACCTAAAAACATTATTTGTAGTTGTTATTCTTAGTTGTTCTGCTGCCTAAATGCCACAGGGTGTAATTATGAAGTTATTGAGTTGCACATACTTTACGACCTGCTTAAGTTCGAGGTCACAGCGTCTGTAGAGCAGCTGGAACATAATGAAGTCTACAAGATTAAAGTTTTCTCTTCACTTATTGTTCTTTCTGCTGCTTGATTTGATGGATCTGAGAGCTTTTGTTTTTATTACTGTTATTATAATTATCATTAATATTTTACTCTTTAGAAGCTTTAAAATAGTGTTTGTGTTTGAAAAAATGGATTTAAGAATTGAACAGAAACATCTGTCCTTCTGAAAATCACCCAAAGGCACGGAGACAAACTCAAAGGATGCAACCTGTAACTTTCTCTTCCTTCATGTCAGTACCATCATCGATTATTTATATAAAATGCATAAAGCAACAGTAACACTTTAGTTTGGATTTCATGATTTCTGTAACTGGAAAATATTTTGTTTAAAGACAGAAGTGACCGCATAGTTGCAACATTAAAGTGAAATATTTAATAGTCTAATAACAGATTAAATGCTGTGTTGAGGCTGTCGTTTCAGGAGGAGAGAAGCTGCAGAGAGGCGTGTAAGACTGCAACTCTGCTTCCTGGTCCCAGCTCTGGATAGTCATATTTTAGGGGGTTTAATAAATTTGTCCATATTTCTAGAAATGAGAGCTGCTCCATCCAAAGTGGGATCGATGCCCTCTCTCCTAACAAGACCAGGTTTCCTCCAGAAGATTTGCCAATTATCTATGAAGCCCACATCGTTTCTTGGACACCACTCAGACAGACAGCAACTTAAGGAGAACATGTGGCTAAACATGTCACTCCTGGTCTGTATCCCAATTCAGGGTCTGCAGCCTTAAAGGCCGCATTTGAAGGCCGATTACGTCACAGCAACGCGACGAATGCTGTCCCAATTCAAAGGCTGCTCGAAATGTGGCCCTCAAATGCGTCCTTCATTTCCCTGAATTTTAAGGATGTGTCGGTGTAGACTTCGTGGCCCAACATATCCCAGATTGCATAGCGCGGCGGTGGGTGTGGATAATTTTGTCGAAAAAAACGGTGGAAGTGGAGCAGCCAAAGAGTAAACGTTTAAAAGTAAGTACTGATATGATGTCTCAACAGGACCTGGAAAAACTAGTCCATGCATTCATTTTTAATAGGCTTGATTACTGTAACAGCATCTTTACAGGTCTACCTAAAAAATCAGTCAGACAACTACAGCTCATTCAGAACTCTGCTGCTCTAGTCCTCACTAAGACCGAAAAAGTGGACCACACCAGTCCAGCTCTGAGGTCTTCACTCTGGCTGCCTGTCCATCAGAGGATAGACTTTGAAGTTCTGATGCTGATCTATAAAGTTCTGAATGGTTTAGGACCAAAATACTAGTGATGGGGAGATGAAGCCTCGTGATGAACTGAAGCTTTCCATCCAACTGGTCGACTCATGGTTCGAAGCATTGTGATGATTCATTTTCTCTACTTCGCCATCAAGTGGATGATTCAAGAGAAACAAGTTCTGTGATTATAATGATGTGACGTGTAAACCTCTAAACTGAATAAATAAATTGTTGTCATGATTATTTATCCCGAATATTGTCTCAGTATGTCTGATACAAAAGAGAAAGTGGAAACTATCAGGACAGAGTTTTGGTATGATTGTGTAATTGTTAGAGCTGGGTATCGTCACCGATTTCTAGAATCGATTCGATTCTGATTCACAAGGTCCCAAATCGATTCGATCCACGATTTGATTCGATCTGATCCGGGGAAATTTTGCCTCAGACAGTCAGAAATGTTATAATTCAGATCATGGATCAGTACATTTCCATATTTTTATATCTATAAAAAGAAAGATGACATTTGCGAGACTTTATCAAAGGTGTAAGCATCACAGCAGATGCCTTTGTATCAAAGTAGCTGAGGCTAAAACAGAAAAACGATTTTATAAAACTAATCTGCAGTAGATCAAAAACGAAAGAAAACCATTAATCAACATATGAACATTACCTGATGCTGCTGAAGTGAAGCAGAGAAAAGTTACAGAGTTTTGCATTTTGCATAATTTCAAAAAGTTTAAATTTGTTCAGTAGCCTACTGAACAGCAGAAATTAGGTTTTCTTTTCGGAAGTAAGTAAAAGGGAAAAAAACAGCGACCGACAGCGCTGTAAACAACGGTAGACTTGTGCGTAACAAGCAAGCGAATAATGCAGAAAACAGATTTTTAGACGGGGAAACTGTTCTTGAAGTACAGAGAGAGAGAGCTGTGCATGAAGTGTGATTTTATCGCAGTGGAAGCAAAATAGCAAAAGTCAGAGGGAATTCATGGCTATGTTTATGTGAAGCCTAGTTTGGATCTTCTTTTGCTGCTGGTTCAGTCAATATTGTTTGGAGAGGTAAAACCTACAGCTTCAGAATCAGCGCAAAAAGGGCGTAAAACACAAAGCCCGCCGACAGATCAGAATCAGCGAGCTGTCGGCTTTCGGCCCTGACCGTGTCCGTGCTGTCGGGTGAGAAAGGCCACATCTCACTGATTCGGATGTGTCGGCGGGTCCGCGCTTTGTGTTTACGTCTTTGTGCGTAATAGCCTATGTGTATCTGCTGTCATTTACTGTTTTAGCTGTTTGGTGGTTGTTGAAATTTAGTGAGGTTTAACCTGAGATTCTGGCGTTTGGGGCAAAATAAATTTATATTAAAAATCGATTCAGAATTTTAATGAATCAATATCACGTTATCCAAGTTAGAATCGATTTTAATTGATAATCAAAACCCGCCCCTAGTAACTGTGTAATCATGCTTATGTACATCTGGATAATGACACAAACTGTGTGGCGCTTCACTTTTTAATAAACTAAAAGACATAAGTCAGGTGGATCTGTAGTGTTGTTTATTTATATTATGGTACTTATCATTTGTGATATTTATTACTGTGTGCATACTTTATTAGAAGAGAAAAAAATGTCTTCCTTGCTGGTTCTATCGAAGAAGAAATGCTCAAGTAACTATGTAGCACGTACGTAATCCAATTCCACAACACTGTGTGATGGGGGAATCAGCTGTGTTTTGCTGCCCATTTTATTTCGAATCTGGCGCGAACCGGCGAGCCAGTTCCTGAATCAGTCACGTGGTACGGACTGCCCACGAGGCGTCGAACGTCACTGCATACGTAATCAAAGCGAGCCTCGATACGCGCTTCACAAAAACTCCCCCGAGATTACTCGACACACGCACCGGAGCGTCGACACACAGGACACATCACTACCTCTCACATCTAAAGGTAAGTGTCAAGGTAACTTTGAACTGAGTTCAGTCAATCTCGAGTTTATCGAAGTTTTCTGAAGGACGCTTTCTGTTGCTCTCTGTGAGAGAAGACCGTTAAAGCCGAGGCTCTCCAGAGTGTAGCAAAACAGGAAACCACAGCTGGGTGTGTGTAAGTGTGCAAACGAATAGATTAGAAGTGGAAGTGAGCCACGAGTATGGAAAGGTCAGGTTTCATGAGTTGTTTTTCTCACCACTGATCACGCGCTCAACACTCTACACATACTTGCATCACACGCGCGCTCTCAAGCATCAGTATTGTACAATTCTGGGCGTCACGTGAGTTGCAGGTGTTACCATATAACGGAAATCTCCATTGTTCTGTAGCAGTGGTTCTCAGACGTTTCACAATGAGTTTCACCCTTACGAGCGACATCAAAGCGCAGTAGTATAGGCCTATTTAACACCACATACACATGAAGACGTTTCACCTCTTATTCGAGAAGCTTCTTCCGTTCTAAGGGTCAAATGGTGGAGAGTCCCAGATTTAAATGTATTTCAAGCTACTTGAAGAAGTCCAGACACTTTTCTTTCCAAGCTCCTTAGACTACGATGACCTGGATGACTGAGAACCTTCACAGACACCACATACACATATTTGCCAACATTCAAAAGGGCACTCTGTGTGTGTGTGTGTCTGTACATGTGGGCCAGGTCCTTCGAAAGTCGGGTAGGCTGGAAGTGAGCGATTGTGAAGTTGGACGGTCTAGCCTTCAGAATTACGTCACAACCTCTCTCGGTGGAGTGAAACTCTGCAGTCTGCTCCTTGCTATCTAAAATATAACCGGACGCATAAATTCTTGACCATCTCACACTTTTGTTTAATCAGTTTTCTGTTTGACGTGTTTTCAGCTGTGTGAAACTCCCGGAGGAACCCTCCCGAGGGAATAATAATGTTTTATTTAATCTAATCTAATAACTTTGATCTCAGCCTAACCGATTTACTCAGGGACAAATAAAACACTGAAAAAAGCCTAACAATAATATTTTTAAGTTGTCTAAGTCAGTGGTCCCCAACCTTTTTTGCGCCACGGACCGGTTTATGCCCGACAATATTTTGACGGACCGGCGTTTAAGGTGTCGCGGATAAATACAACAAAATAAAACTAGTACCGGTACCGAAAAAAAGATTTATTCATAACACGCGTGAAAAGACCCAGGAAAACAGAGTTGATGATAAAAACGATAACAAAATAATACTGAAAACCGATATAAACACTGAAAACTATACATTTCACACCTGAGCCTCAACTCTCGCGGCCCGGGGGTTGGGGACCGCTGGTCTAAGTGACTTATATATCATGTTTAACCTGTGTAGCAAAAGACCAAAGGGGGTTTGAAAACGATGAAGCCAGGAGTTCGCTGTTCTTGGCGGCTCAGATATTTGAAGTTTACACAGCTACATTCTCACCTGAAAATATTTTAAAAGTTTATTTTGCAACTCAGAAAGAGTAATAAGAGTAATATTAAAACTAAGTTGCTGCCGCCATTGTTGAAAACTGGAATTAGCTGGGCTGTGCTAGGAATTCTTTGATATAATTTTTCAATTTTGTTGTCTGGTGGAAAATCGGGAGAAATTTGGGAGAATGGTGGTTCCAGGAGATTTTCGGGAGGGGCAATGAAAACTGGTGTCAATCAACTGTGCTACGTTTGTGCTGGTTTGTGCTACTAAAAGTGTCGTTTGTGCTGCCTCTGTTTTAAAGATATTAATGAAAATGTAAAGGTCAAAAGGTCAACCATACCCCCCACATTATCCAAATGAAACAAATTTGATGTTAAACCTTTGTGCTACGTTTGGATTACTACTCACTTCCAGAAGTGGCTGCGACCACTGGCAATAAGCTGCTCTTTATAGAGGACTCATGCTCGGGGAGACGTTTTCTGGTCCACCCTCTCTCCCAGAAGAACCCCGGGAACGCTTGTGCCATCTTTGCATACCTCCACAATTACATATTGTTTAGTCTTTAAAAAAAAATTGAGATTTCCATGTACCACCAGAGAGAGACTAAGTACCACTAGTGGTATGTGTACCACAGTTTGATAACCACTGCTCTCAAAAACTCCTGGGTACCACCCCTTATGGGTGAGATTAAAAGTATATGTGTATGACTGAGGGACTGCCCCTCAGACCTGCTCTGGGAGAAACATAGGAATGTAGAAGAGGTGAAGGGAGTGTGTGTTTTTAAAAACCAAGAACCAAACTGTGAATTTTGTGTATCGTTTCACCCCTAGTTGGAGGTAAAAGTGCTACAATGAAAAATATTTCAAGGAAATGTAAAAAAAAAAGTATTCCAGGATAAAACATAGCTGTCTTTGTCTTATCGGTGCAAATCGTTGTGTCGGCCCACTGTGCCTTTGATTCCAATAACAGGCCTCAGTCTCTCCTGCTACTGGTCTGCCATACTGCTAAATTTGGTATCCGTGCTCAAACCTTTTGTGTCTGTTTGCCCACCTCGGGAAGCAAAAATTTGTTGTTTTTTGTTGTCAGATGAACATGTGAGACACTTTGACTCTTCAGTGCAGTGTGGAGCCTAACAAAGATCTGTTTTGTGTCCCAGCTGATCAGCAGGAGGAGAAGAGTCTGACGGAGCAGCAGAGGAACATTTTCAGCTACTTGGACTAAGCTCAGCCACTACAGAGAAAACAATGAGCTCAACACAGAAGGTGACAGACAGAGCAGGGCGATATGACCAAAAATATTTATCACGATATACATTTGAAAATTTGCAATAACAATATAACTGACGATATATTTGACACTAGACAAAATACTTTAGAACTCCACAACTTTATTAAAAAACCCATCAATGTATTTTCACTTAAACAAGCAGCTGTTTTTTATGTGTATTAAAGTTATATAAAAATTTAACAGTGCAAATGCCTTGGAGCAAATGTCAGCCAATTTCCTCTGGAAAATCCTTTTGGTTAAACTGTCAGCAAGCAATTTGCATTTGCACTGTTAAATTTTTATATAACTTTAATGCACAAAAAAAAACAGCTGCTTGTTTAAGTGAAAATACATTGATGGATTTTTTTGCACTAATAAAGTTGTGGAGTTGTAAAGTATTTTTTTCTAGTGTCAATTATATCGTCAGTTATATCGTTATCACAAATTTTCAAATGTATATCGTGATAAATATTTTTGGTCATATCGCCCTGCTCTACTTTCACGTGTTACTGTTTAGGCTTAAATTGGTTTGATGTTTGGTGCCTTTTCCTTAATGTAAAAAAACCCTTAGGCTACAATCAGACATTTTTCTTGCATTTGATTTGATAAATTTTGATCTTTTGATTGATAAACTAAAATGTTATGGATTTTCACCAGCTGCTTTGTGCTGGAGAAAAAATTATTTGGACAGAAGATAGCAGAAGGTTTTTTGTAATGATTATTTCTCAGTTATGAACTGCGGTCTACCCCAAGGCAGCTGCCTCGCTCCACTTCTCTATTCAGTTTTCACTAACGATCTGCAATATGTCTCGGCTTAATCTTGGGTATGCCAATGATTCCACCATGTTTTATTCAGCCAGTGACAACTCTGAATTGACCAGCGTGTCACAACAAAATTTGCTGAACCTGTTTGACTGGATAAGTAAAAACAACATGATTTTGAATGTATCTAAATCCAAATCTATGTTAATTAGAAGCAGATTAGTCAACAGCCTGCAACTGAGTCTTTCCATAGCCAGTGTTAGAACACGTCACCCAGATTAAACTACTCGGCATTACCATAAATCACCACCTTTCATGGTCTCAGCACATCGACTCTGTTATTAAGAAAACGGGACAAGGCATAGCTATGGCTATGAAATGCTCTTTCTTTATCACTTCTTCAATTATGAAAGATGTCATTAATGCACTAGTAATGTCTCATCTGGAGTATTGTTCAATCATTTGGTCAGCAGCTAATAAGACAAACATAGGATTTATTATCACTGAATGGTTATGTATAAATCTATAAAAAGTGTGTGTGTGTCTGTGTGTACAATCAGGAGGGATGGGCATGATTTTAGTGTTTTTAAATGGTCATGAATTATTTTTAACACCATTTTGGATGTAATGTGTTAGAACTACCAACAGGTGGGGATAAGAGACCTTTAAGGTGTTTGGTGCCACACTCCACCTTCAGGTTTAAAACTAGTGTTAATGGAGGGAGTTTGAAGGTTGAGTTTGTTCCACGACTGCATTTCACTCACTGGCTCTGTTTGTATCTCTGTCACTGCAGGACCAACATGGACCAAGAAGTCAGCGCTCTCAGGAGGCCGTCAAACCTCACAGAAAAAAGAGAGGGAAAACATACACCTGTGACGAGTGTGGCAGAGCTTTTACTCGCTGTAGCACCTTACAGAGGCATCTAGTTACCCACTCTGGAATTAAGGCATACAGCTGTGACGAGTGTGGGAAGGATTTTGCTCTGAAGGCTGAACTAAAACGTCATCAGGTCATCCACACTGGAGAGAGACCGTTCAGCTGTGACTTGTGTGGAAAGTCTTTTTCCTTGAAGGATTCCCTAAAAAAACACCAACTCATCCACAGTGGAGTTAAAGCATACAGCTGTGATCAGTGTGGCAGAGCTTTTAATCGCAGTAGGAGCTTACAGAGTCATCTAGTTACCCACTCTGGAATTAAGGCATACAGCTGTGACATTTGTGGAAAAACTTTCAGCCAGAGAGGGAACCGAAATATACACCTACGCATTCACACCAGACATGATGTGTACTGCTGTGAACAGTGTGGCAAATACTTTGCTACAGACACACAGTTACAACAACACATGTTTACCCACACTGAGGGACGACCTTATAAATGTGACCTGTGTGAGAAGACTTTTAAATCTCCACATTCCCTGAGACTACACCAACAGATCCACACCAGAAAGAGACTCTACAAGTGCAGTTACTGTGAGGTATGTATTTATATTGTTATCTTGTCATTTTAGCCTGACTGTTTGAAACAACTCTGCTCATTAAATTGTGTTAGCATGTTAGCAATTCTACTGCATGGAAAAGCAGCTCTGAGTGATTATTCAGATTTTCATGTCAGTTATGATTTTAGTATTACTGTAGTATTATGGTGGTAGTATTGTAGTTATTGCAGCCCAGTAAACTGAGTGTGTTAGCTGAAACAGTAAAATGTAATTGGACGTCTGCAGAGATGCTCTTTATTTCAGGCGACGTTCAGGACAAAAGTGTTGAAGGACTGACTTACACTGTCTTTGTGTCTTTGTTTAGAGGAAAGGCGACACAGATGGATCCAGTTCTCAACCCTGTCATCACTGTGGTGGTGGGAAAGACTTTCGTTGTGACGTCTGCGGAAAAACTTTCAGTTGGCAAGCCGCCCTAAAAAGACATCAACGTAAACACACTGGAGACAAACTGAAATACTGCAAAGAATGTGGTAGAAGCTTCACCACATCATATCAGTTAAAACGACATGAACTGATTCACAGTGGGGTTAAAAAGCACCTCTGTGATCAGTGTGGGTCATCCTTCACCACTGCAAGGGAGCTTAAATCACACAAACGAGTCCACACAGGAGAGAAACCATACAAGTGCAGACACTGTGACAAAAGCTTCTCACAATCAAATGGTCGTAACGTTCATGAACGTACACACATGGAAGGAAACTACAGCTGTGACCAGTGTGACAAGAGCTTCAGGAATCTCAGTTCATACTCCAAACACAAACGATCTCACGTTACTAATAAACTGTTTCACTGTTACCAATGTGCCCAAACATTCACCTCATTGTCTGCTCTGTGCAAACATCAGCATGATCACTCAGGGCTGAAATCTCTCCCATCACAGTGAATCTGAAGAGACAGAAAGATCCTCTGGTTTCAGTGTCAGACTCAAAAAGCTTGAGATCAGGCTCCACAGAGTTCAGATAGAATCAATTAAACTTGCGTTGAACTGAACTGGTTGCTGGGCTGAACTTCTACATAATACAGATTTACATGGGATCTTATTTTAAGTAAAATTCCCTCCATCCATCACTTATCCCAGCTAACCCAAAGTAAAATAAAGTTTTGCTCATCTTAAAAAAGCATTACAATAATGGGCATTATCAATGCAAACTGAATAATACAGAAGATGAAAGAATAGACTTTGATCAGTTAATAAAGCTCATGATCTTGATTCATTGTGGCTGCTACACAGATACTTCTGGGTCACTTCTCTCAGTTAGGAACCTTCCTCACCAAAACTGACTGTTGGACCACACCCCTGGTTTCATGAGAAGTTGTTTCAGCCATGATTTCTCTTCCTGTATTTCAGAGTAAAGACTGAAGTGACAAATGGAAACATGTTTAAAAAACACAATGTGAGAGAGACGTTGAGATCCTTAGAAGTTACCCTGGGTTTTTCTGTCACCCTGCTAGATGTTACACACCTTGTTATTGGACTGATTTCTACTGCTGGACTACTCCTGGGGAGAGTAACAATACTCTTACTAATTAGCTCCCTTTCACACCTTTGGGGATATTTATTTTTGTGCTTGAAGCGCTGTGAGCCAGAACAGCGAGAGAAAAATCTGCAAACGCAATGAGCCGAATGCTTAAGTGAATCCCAGCAGTTGCACATGTGCTACGCTGATTTAGAGGATATGTTTGCTCTGGATTTATATTTATACTTTTTCATTTCTATATTATTCTTCTTGCATCTAAACAAAGATTATTAAATTTGCTAAATTTTGATGGCTCTTCGTGCTCAGGTGTAAATGAGACGTAATATTTGCTCTTGGTTTGGTTCTCCTGTACAGAACCTTGCAGTACAACAGAAACCTAAAAACATTATTTGTAGTTGTTATTCTTAGTTGTTCTGCTGCCTAAATACCACAGGGTGTAATTATGAAGTTATTGAGTTGCACATACTTTACGACCTGCTTAAGTTCGAGGTCACAGCGTCTGTAGAGCAGCTGGAACATAATGAAGTCTACAAGGTTAAAGTTTTCTCTTAACTTATTGTTCTTTCTGCTGCTTGATTTGATGGATCTGAGAGCTTTTGTTTTTATTACTGTTATCATAATTATCATTAATATTTTACTCTTTAGAAGCTTTAAAATAGTGTTTGTGTTTGAAAAAATTGATTTAAGAATTGAACAGAAACATCTGTCCTTCTGAAAATCACCCAAAGGCACGGAGACAAACTCAAAGGATGCAACCTGTAACTTTCTCTTCCTTCATGTCAGTACCATCATCGATTATTTATATAAAATGCATAAAGCAACAGTAACACTTTAGTTTGGATTTCATGATTTCTGTAACTGGAAAATATTTTGTTTAAAGACAGAAGTGACCGCATAGTTGCAACATTAAAGTGAAATATTTAATAGTCTAATAACAGATTAAATGCTGTGTTGAGGCTGTCGTTTCAGGAGGAGAGAAGCTGCAGAGAGGCATGTAAGACTGCAACTCTTCTTCCTGGTCCCAGCTCTGGATAGTCATATTTTAGGGGGTTTAATAAATTTGTCCATATTTCTAGAAATGAGAGCTGCTCCATCCAAAGTGGGATCGATGCCCTCTCTCCTAACAAGACCAGGTTTCCTCCAGAAGATTTGCCAATTATCTATGAAGCCCACATCGTTTCTTGGACACCACTCAGACAGACAGCAACTTAAGGAGAACATGTGGCTAAACATGTCACTCCTGGTCTGTATCCCAATTCAGGGTCTGCAGCCTTAAAGGCCGCATTTGAAGGCCGATTACGTCACAGCAACGTGACGAAGGCTGTCCCAATTCAAAGGCCGCTCGAAATGCGGCCCTCAAATGCGTCCTTCATTTCCCTGAATTTTAAGGATGTGTCGGTGTAGACTTCGTGGCCCAACATATCCCAGATTGCATAGCGCGGCAGTGGGTGTGGATAATTTTGCCGAAAAAAACGGTGGAAGTGGAGCAGCCAAAGAGTAAACGTTTAAAAGTAAGTACTGATATGATGTCTCAACAGGACCTGGAAAAACTAGTCCATGCATTCATTTTTAATAGGCTTGATTACTGTAACAGCATCTTTACAGGTCTACCTAAAAAATCAGTCAGACAACTACAGCTCATTCAGAACTCTGCTGCTCTAGTCCTCACTAAGACCAAAAAAGTGGACCACACCAGTCCAGCTCTGAGGTCTTCACTCTGGCTGCCTGTCCGTCAGAGGATAGACTTTGAAGTTCTGATGCTGGTCTATAAAGTTCTGAATGGTTTAGGACCAAAATACTAGTGATGGGGAGATGAAGCCTCGTGATGAACTGAAGCTTTCCATCCAACTGGTCGACTCATGGTTCGAAGCATTGTGATGATTCATTTGCTCTACTTCGCCATCAAGTGGACGATTCAAGAGAAACAAGCTCTGTGATTATAATGATGTGACGTGTAAACCTCTAAACTGAATAAATTGTTTTCATGATTATTTATCCCGAATATTGTCTCAGTATGTCTGATACAAAAGAGAAAGTGGAAACTATCAGGACAGAGTTTTGGTATGATTGTGTAACTGTTAGAGCTGGGTATCGTCACTGATTTCTAGAATCGATTCGATTCCTATTCACAAGGTCCCAAATCGATTCGATCCACGATTTGATTCGATCCGATCCGGGGAAATTTTGCCTCAGACAGTCAGAAATGTTATAATTCAGATCATGGATCAGTACATTTCCATATTTTTATATCTATAAAAAGAAAGATGACATTTGCGAGACTTTATCAAAGGTGTAAGCATCACAGCAGATGCCTTTGTATCAAAGTATCTGAGGCTAAAACAGAAAAACAATTTAGTAAAAATATTTGCAGTAGATCAAAAACGAAAGAAAACCATTAATCAACATATGAACATTACCTGATGCTGCTAAAGTGAAGCAGAGAAAAGTTACAGAGGTTTAGAGACACGGCTAAGCGTTTTGCATTTTGCATAATTTTAAAAAGTTTAAATTTGTTCAGTAGCCTACTGAACAGCAGAAATTAGGTTTTCTTTTCGGAAGTAAGTAAAAGGGAAAAAAACAGTGACCGACAGCGCTGTAAACAACGGTAGACTTGTGCGTAACAAGCAAGCGAATAATGCAGAAAACAGATTTTTAGACGGGGAAACTGTTCTTGAAGTACAGAGAGAGAGAGCTGTGCATGAAGTGTGATTTTATCGCAGTGGAAGCAAAATAGCAAAAGTCAGAGGGAATTCATGGCTATGTTTATGTGAAGCGTAGTTTGGATCTTCTTTTGCTGCTGGTTCAGTCAATATTGTTTGGAGAGGTAAAACCTACAGCTTCAGAATCAGCGCAAAAAGGGCGTAAAACACAAAGCCCGCCGACAGATCAGAATCAGCGAGCTGTCGGCTTTCGGCACGGACACGGTCAGGGCCGAAAGCCGACAGCTCGCTGATTCGGATGTGTCGGCGGGTCCGCGCTTTGTGTTTATGTCTTTGTGCGTAATAGCCTACGTGTATCTGCTGTCATTTACTGTTTTAACTGTTTGGTGGTTGTTGAAATTTAGTGAGGTTTAACCTGAGAATCTGGCGTTTGGGGCAAAATAAATTTATATTAAAAATCGATTCAGGATTTTAATGAATCAATATCACGTTATCCAAGCTAGAATCGATTTTAATTGATAATCAAAACCCGCCCCTAGTAACTGTGTAATCATGCTTATGTACATCTGGATAATGACACAAACTGTGTGGCGCTTCACTTTTTAATAAACTAAAAGACATAAGTCAGGTGGATCTGTAGTGTTGTTTATTTATATTATGGTACTTATCATTTGTGATATTTATTACTGTGTGCATACTTTATTAGAAGAGAAAAAAATGTCTTCCTTGCTGGTTCTATCGAAGAAGAAATGCTCAAGTAACTATGTAGCACGTACGTAATCCAATTCCACAACACTGTGTGATGGGGGAATCAGCTGTGTTTTGCTGCCCATTTTATTTCGAATCTGGCGCGAACCGGCGAGCCAGTTCCTGAATCAGTCACGTGGTACGGACTGCCCACGAGGCGTCGAACGTCACTGCATACGTAATCAAAGCGAGCCTCGATACGCGCTTCACAAAAACTCCCCCGAGATTACTCGACACACAGAACACATCACAACCTCTCACATCTAAAGGTTAGTGTCAAGGTAAGTTCAGTCAATCTTGAGTTTGTCGAAGTTTTCTGAATGACGCTTTCTGTTGCTCTCTGTGAGAGAAGACCGTTAAAGCCGAGGCTCTCCAGAGTGTAGCAAAACAGGAAACCACAGCTGGGTGTGTGTAAGTGTGCAAACGAATAGATTAGAAGTGGAAGTGAGCCACGAGTATGGAAAGGTCAGGTTTCGTGAGTTGTTTTTCGCACTACTGATCATGCGCTCAACACTCTACACATACTTGCATCACACGCGCGCTCTCAAGCATCAGTATTGTACAATTCTGGGCGTCACGTGAGGCTAACGGAAATCGCCATTGTTCTGTAGCAGTGGTTCTCAAACGTTTCACAATGAGTTTCACCCTTACGAGCAATATCAAAGCGCAGTAGTATAGGCCTATTTAACACCACATACACATGAAGACGTTTCACCTCTTATCCAAGAAGCTTCTTCCGTTCTAAGGGTCAAATGGTGGAGAGTCCCAGATTTAAATGTATTTCAAGTTACTTAAAGAAGTCCAGACGCTTTTCTTTCCAAGCTCCTTAGTAGTGATGGGATTTCCGGCTCTTTTTAGAGCCCGGCTCTTTCGGCTCGACTCACTAAAAAGACCCGGCTCTTTCCGCTCCGAACCGGCTCTTCAGGTTGTTTTGTTGCTTTAATTATTTAATCATTAACAATAATATAAAATTATGCAGAAAAGGAATTACTAATGTTAAAAAAGTGGTTTTATTTATATATGTTTATATATGGCCCCTAGAGACAAAGCACGTACAAACTCTAAAGCATATACAAACTCCAAAAAGCACGTACAAACTCCAAAACACATTTCTAGCGTTTACTGAACTTCCAAAACAGAGCTTCCCAGATCACTTAAATTACACAATTGAAAGCATGTGTGTATTGTTTGTGTATTTATAGACAAGCACTCATATTTATTCAAATAATTAAAAAAAAAAAAAAAAAGTTCATTTACCTGTTACTACCACACACCAAATCCGGTTGTTGATACTTCCTGGCTTGTGTAGCCACTAGGAAACAAAAGCTCAACACTGCGCCCTAGCATCCTGGAGCACTTCTGTTGTCTTTTGTACGTGATTCTGAGTTTTTAGGTGCTTAGGAGTTTGTACGTGTTTTGGAGTTTGTACGTGCTTTGTCTCTAAGGGCCACCATAAATATACTTTATTTATTCACTCCACATAAAATGTAATAAATAAATCATATAATACAAAAAACAACTATTTACATTTTAAATTTTTAACTATTTAAATTTTCAGCTTTTTCCTTTTAAACAAATTTAACGTGAAACAACACAAAACACTGCAAACCACAACACAATTAAATATAAATTAAAATATTAAAACAAAAAGAAGATGCACATTCTCTGTCATATGGGCCTGCATGATTTCTGAATCCTTTATCATCTGCAACTGAAAATAGTGGATGATTACTATACCTTTCTAATGTGATGTTGTTGTCCCTCGCTCTCTTTCTCTCTGGCTCTGTTCCTGTGCTACTGCGAGTGTAACTAATGCCCCTCCCCCCTCTGCCCAGCGCAAAGTACAGGCCGCGCGTGCGGAGTTTAGCGGAAAAAAGGGCGAGAGAGAGGGTGAGAGAAAGAAAAAGAAAAAAAAAAAAACAAAAAAAACTCACGGCTCCCAATAAGGAGCCGGCTCGCGTCGTTCACTTCAAAGAGCCGGCTCTAAGAGCCATTTCGTTCGCGAACGACCCATCACTACTCCTTAGACTACGATGACCTGGATGACTGAGAACCTTCACAGACACCACATACACATATTTGGCAACATTCAAAAGGGCACTCTGTGTGTGTGTGTACATATGGCCCGGGTCCTTCGAAAGTCGGGTAGGCTGGAAGTAAGCGATTGTGAAGTTGGATGGTCTAGCCTCCAGAATTACGTTATGACCTCTCTCAGTGGAGTGAAATTCTGCCCTCTGCTCCTTGCTATCTAAAATATAACCGGACGCGTAAATTCTTGACCATCTCACACTTTGTTTAATCAGTTTTCTGTTTGATTTACTCAGGAACAAATAAAACACTGAAAAAAGCCAAACAATAATAATAAGTTGTCTAAATGACTTATATATCATGTTTAACCTGATTAGCAAAAGACCACAGGGGGTTTGAAAACGATGAAGCCAGGAGTTCGCTGTTCTTGCCGGCTCAGATATTTGAAGTTTACACAGCTACATTCTCACCTGAAAATATTTTAAAAGTTTATTTTGCAACTCAGAAAGAGTAATAAGAGTAATATTAAAACTAAGTTGCTGCCGCCATTTTTGGAAACTGGAATTAGCTGGGCCGCGCTAGAAATTCTTTGATATTCTTTGATTTTTCAATTTTGTTGTCTGGGTGGAAAATCGGGAGAAATTTGGGAGAATGGTGGTTCCAGGAGATTTTCGGGAGGGGCAATGAAATTCTGGATTCTCCCAGAAAAATTGGGAGGGTTGGCATAGTCCAATGTTTTCCTCTTAGCCATTTTTGGGTTTTAGCTGTGTATTTTGGGTCATTGTCCTGTTGTAAGACCCATGACCTGCGACTTATTGTCAACACGTAGTTTGGCATATTCCAGTCTGCATCTTTTGTGATATGTTTTTTACAGTGGTGTCCTCCTTGGTCGTCTCCCATGTAGCCCACTTTGGCTGAAACAGTGACAGCTCGTGCGATCTGACACTGATGTTCCTTGAGCATGAACTTCAGCTTGGATCTCTTTAGAAGTCTTTCTGGGCTCTTTTGTTACCATTCAGATTATCCGTCTCTTTGATCTGTCATCAATTTTCCTCCTACGGCCACATCCAGGGAGGTTGGCTACAGTTCCATGGATCTTAAATTTCTGAATAACATGTGCAACTGTAGTCACAGGAACATCTAGCTGCTTGGAGATGGTCTTATAGCCTTTAACTTTAACATGCTTGTCTATGATTTTCTTTCTGATCTCCTGAGACAACTCTTTCCTTTGCTTCCTCTGGTCCATGTTGAGTGTGGTACTCACCATGTCACCAAACAACACCTGGAGTCCTATATATAGGCCCACTGACTTATTACAAGATTGTAGACACCTGTGATGCTGATTAGTGGACACACCTTGGATTAACATGTCGCTTTGGTCACATTATTTTCATTCTTTTCTAGGGGTACCATCATTTTAGTCCAGACCTGTTTCATCCATTCATTATTTAAATAATTCAGTTGAAGCATGGTTGAAAAGCAATGTCTGATTTTCATTGGTTAAGATTTATAGAATTTTATTTATTATTACTTTTGTCAGATTAAAGTTATTTCTGTGACCATTGTGAGTTCTTCTTTCATGACTGAAGGGTACCAACAATTTTGTCCACGTCTACGGCGCTACTCCCTCGGACCGAGAAACTCCTCTCTCGGGCCTGGGTGACGGTATTGCTCTTGAGCTCATGTAGAGCACAATGTCCTTGCTAGGGACTGATGACGGCAGATTCCTCTTCACTCAAGTCTTCCTCCAACAGCTGGCTTCACCAATTCACTGTTGCTGGCTTTAAAGGATTACTACTCACTTGCAGGAGCGGCCGCGACCACTGGCAATAAGCTGCTCTTTATAGAGGACTCATGCTCGGGGAGATGTTTTCTGGTCCACCCTCTCTCCCAGAAGAGCCCCGGGAATGCTTGTGTTGTCTTTGCATACCTCCACAATTACATATTGTTTAGTCTTTTAAAAAAAAATTGCGATTTTCCGTGTACCACCAGAGAGAGACTAAGTACCACTAGCGGTATGTGTACCACAGTTTGAGAACCACTGTTCTAAACCATGCTGTGAAACTCCTGGGGACCACCCCTTAAGGGTGAGATTAAAAGTATATGTGTATGACTGAGGGGCTGCCTCTCAGATCTGCTCTGAGAGAAACATAGGAATTTAGAAGAGGTGAAGGGAGTGTGTGTTTTTAAAAAAACAAACAAACAGCATGTTGGCGGTAGGGGTGCAACGATACTCGTATCGATATTGAACCATTCGATACAGTGCTTTCGGTTCGGTATGCATATGTATCGAACAATACAAAATTTTTTATTTGTTTTATCAACTTTTCTTCCGACGATGCTTTCTGTGTTGAGCGCTCAGTGGATCTGCGTTCGACTACCCCGCCTAGGCTGCACTGTCGAGCGCAGATCCACTGAGCGCAGAGCAAGCTAGCAAGACAGAAGCTAAGCTCGTTGCAACATGGCAACTGCCTCAACGCTACCTGAAATTGAACCTCCCCCACCCTCATTCAGATCTTGCGTTTAGAACTATCTTGATGTTCATGTGAAGCATGACCCTGAAGGTAAGCGCGTCATGGACTAAAGTAAAACAGTATGTCGGATGTGCCACGCAATGCTCAATTGGTGGGAACTAGTGCTTTACCGCAGTTAGCTTGTTAACGTGTTGACGCCGTCCAGCCCCACGCACGGGGCGATCCGCGATAACGCGTTAATGGAGATTTGCGGCGTTATGGCGTTAACGTCATTTTAACGAGATTAATGCTGACAGCACTAGTGGGAACACAACGAATATGACTACACATTTACGCCGACATCATCCTAGTGCAAAGAAGTCGAAGCAGACAAAAACAACAAGCACGCATGCTACAAACTTTTCCCAAGTCATTTAGACAGCCGTTTGAACATGATTCTCCTTATGGGGACCTGATATGTTTAATATGCTGCTGAGAATATAGCCCAGAAGAAGCGTATAGCTTTTATTTTGGAATGAGCCATTTCTCTGTAATAAACTCTCTTTTCCAAAAATGAGTGATTTCTCTATCAGATAGATTTTTTTTCTTTGTTGTTGTTGTTTCAGCAACATTAATTTTAAAAACTGTACTTTTGAGTTAAAATATATATTTATAATTTTAATAAATGACAAAATAAAGCATGAATTTTTTTTTTTATCTAAAAAATATCGAACTGTGACACCAAAGTATCGAACCGAACTGAATTTTGTTTATCGTTGCACTCCTAGTTGACGGTAAAAGTGCTACAAGGAAAAAAAATTTCAAGGAAATGTAAAAAAAAATATATTCCAGGATAAAACATAGCTGTCTTTGTCTTATCGGTGCAAATTGGTGTGTCGGCCCACTGGGCATTTGATTCCAATAACAGGCCTCGGTCTCTCCTGCTACTGGTCTGCCATACTGCTAAATTTGGTATCCGTGCTCAAACCTTTTGTGTCTGTTTACCCACCTCGGGAAGCAAAAAATGTTGTTTTTTGTTGTCAGATGAACATATGAGACACTTTGACTCTTCAGTGCAGTGTGGAGCCTAACAAAGATCTGTTTTGTGTCCCAGCTGATCAGCAGGAGGAGAAGAGTCTGACGGAGCAGCAGAGGAACATTTTCAGCTACTTGGACTCAGCTCAGCCACTACAGAGAAAACAATGAGCTCAACACAGAAGGTGACAGACAGAGCAGGGCGATATGACCAAAAATATTTATCACGATATACATTTGAAAATTTGCGATAACGATATAGCTGACGATATAATTGACACTAGACAAAATACAAAATACTCCACAGCTGCTCTACTTTCATGTGTTATTGTTTAGGCTTAAATTGGTTTGATGTTTGGTGCCTTTTCCTTAATGTAAAAAAACCCTTAGGTTACAATCAGACATTTTTCTTGCATTTGATTTGATAAATTTTGATCTTTTGATTGATAAACTAAAATGTTATTGATTTTCACCAGCTGCTCTGTGCTGGAAAAAAAATTATTTGGACAGAAGATAGCACAAGGTTTATTGTAATGGTTATTTCTCAGTTATGAACTGTGGTCTACCCCAAGGCAGCTGCCTTGCTTCACTTCTCTATTCAGTTTTCACTAACGATCTGCAATATGTCTTGGCTCAATCTTGGGTATGCCAATGATTCCACCATGTTTTATTCAGCCCATGACAACTCTGAATTGATCAGCGTGTCACAACAAAATTTGCTGAATGTCTTTGACTGGATAAGTAAAAACAACATGATTTTAAATGTATCTAAATCCAAATCTATGCTAATTAGAAGCAGATTAGTCAACAGCCTGCAACTGAGTCTTTCCATAGCCAGTGTTAGAACACGTCACCCAGATTAAACTACTCGGCATTACCATAAATCACCACCTTTCATGGTCTCAGCACATCGACTCTGTTATTAAGAAAACGGGACAAGGCATAGCTATGGCTATGAAATGCTCTTTCTGTATCACTTCTTCAATTATGAAAGATGTCATTAATGCACTAGTAATGTCTCATCTGGAGTATTGTTCAATCATTTGGTCAGCAGCTAATAAGACAAACATAGGATTTATTATCACTGAATGGTTATGTATAAATCTATAAAGTGTGTGTGTGTGTGTGTGTGTGTACAATCAGGAGGGATGGGCATGATTTTAGTGTTTGAACAGTCATGAATGATTTTTAACACCAGGTTGGATGTAATATGTTGGAACTACCAGCAGGTGGTGATAAGAGACCTTTAAGGTGTTTGGTGCCACACTCCACCTTCAGGTTTAAAACTAGTGTTAATGGAGGGAGTTTGAAGGTTGAGTTTGTTCCACGACTGCATTTCACTCACTGGCTCTCTTTGTATCTCTGTCACTGCAGGACCAACATGGAGCGAGAAGTCAGCGCTCTCAGGAGGCCGACAAACCTCACAGAAGAAAGAGAGAGAAACCATACAGCTGTGACAAGTGTGGGAAGGAGTTTACTGGGAAGGCTAATCTAAATCAGCATCAGGTCATCCACACTGGAGAGAGACCATTCAGCTGTGACTTGTGTGGAAAGTCTTTTTCCTGGAAGCGTTCCCTAAAACAACACCAACTCATCCACAGTGGAGTTAAAGCGTACAGCTGTGATCAGTGTGGCAGAGCTTTTACTCGCAGTAGCAACTTACAGAGGCATCTAGTTACCCACTCTGGAATTAAGGCATACAGCTGTGACGAGTGTGGGAAGGATTTTGGTCTGAAGGCTGAACTAAAACAGCATCAGGTCATCCACACTGGAGAGAGACCGTTCAGCTGTGACTTGTGTGGAAAGTCTTTTTCCTTGAACGTCTCCCTAAAACAACACCAACTCATCCACAGTGGAGTTAAAGCGTACAGCTGTGATCAGTGTGGCAGAGCTTTTACTCACATTAGCAGCTTGCAGAAGCATCTAGTTACCCACTCTGGAATTAAGGCATACAGCTGTGACATCTGTGGAAAAACTTTCAGCCGGATAGATAGCCGAAATACACACCTACGCATTCACACCAGACATGATGTGTACTGCTGTGAACAGTGTGGCAAAGAGTTTACAACAGACGCAAAGTTACAACAACACATGTTTACCCACACTGAGGGACGACCTTATCAATGTGACCTGTGTGAGAAGAGTTTTAAATCTCCACATTCCCTGAGACAACACCAACAGATCCACACCAGAAAGAGACTCAAGTGCAGTTACTGTGAGGTATGTATTTATATTTTTATCTTGTCATTTTAGCCTGACTATTTGGAACAACTCTGCTCATTAAACTGTGTTAGCATGTTAGCAATTCTACTACATGGAAAAGCAGCTCTGAGTGATTATTCAGATTTTCATGTCAGTTATGATTTTAGTATTACTGTAGTATTATGGTGGTAGTATTGTAGTTATTGCAGCCCAATAAACTGAGTGTGTTAACTGAAACAGTAAAATGTAATTGGTCGTCTGCAGAGATGCTCTTTATTTTAGGCGACGTTCAGGACAAAAGTGTTGAAGGACTGACTTACACTGTCTTTGTGTCTTTGTTTAGAAACAGAGCGACACAGATGGATCCAGTTCTCAACCCTGTCATCACTGTGGTGGTGGGAAAGACTTTCGTTGTGACCTCTGTGGAAAAACTTTCAGTCAGCAAAACACCCTAAAAAGACATCAACGTAGACACACTGGAGACAAACTGAAATACTGCAAAGAATGTGGGAGAAGCTTCACCACATCACATCACTTAAAACGACATGAACTGATTCACAGTGGGGTTAAAAAGCACCTCTGTGATCAGTGTGGGTCATCCTTCACCACTGCAAGTAACCTTAAAAAACACAAACGAGTCCACACAGGAGAGAAACCATACAAGTGCAGACACTGTGACAAAAGCTTCTCAGATTCAGGTAATCGTAACACCCATGAACGTGCACATATGGAAGGAAACTACAGCTGTGACCAGTGTGACAAGAGCTTCAGGAATCTCAGATCATACTCCACACACAAACAATCCCACGTTACTAATAAACTGTTTCACTGTTACCAATGTGCCCAAACATTCACCTCATTGTCTGCTCTGTGCAAACATCAGCGTGATCACTCAGGGCTGAAATCTCTCCCATCACAGTGAATCTGAAGAGACAGAAAGATCCTCTGGTTTCAGTGTCAGACTCAAAAAGCTTGAGATCAGGCTCCACAGAGTTCAGATAGAATCATTTAAACTTGTGTTGAACTGAACTGGTTGCTGGGCTGAACTTCTACATAATACAGCTTTCCATGGGATCTTATTTTCTGTCGTTTTACTGAGTCAGTTTTGTCCTTTTTCTCTCTGTCCTGGTTTTGCTCGTCTGTAAATAATTGAAACTCAGTCAAATAGTTCATTGTTCTCCAGCAAAATGTTTTGGAAACTCATATTTAACCTTTAAAACTCTGACATGTTTTAGCACACAAGGCTTCATCGGGGATTTCACTCATGATTGGACCATGAGAATAAAGGTTTTTAGTTCTTTCAAAGAGAGTCTTGGAGGTGTTTGATGTTTTTGTTTTTTCTACATAAAGCAAGAAAAACTATTTTTCTTGCTTTATGTAGTGTGGAAGTTTTTAATGTTTCTTTCATCTGTGATGTTCTTAGATGTGTTCACATGAAGATGGTATAAATAAACTGTCCTTTTAGCTTTAGCTCCTAATTTATTCATTATTTATGGATGTAGCACAGCGCCAGTTTGTTGATTAACACATGGAGGGCTCGGGATCTGATGGTAAATAATGTTTTGTGTCCTTGTACACATACAGCTCAGCTGTTCCACAGATGTCAGGTTTACACAGTGGGATGGTTTGTAAGAACGCAGCTCTCCTGTGGATAAATCCTTACTCTTAGCCTCAGGACCTCACACAGTCCCAGCAGGTTTGGTCAGAAGATTTATCCCTTATACCAAAACATCATAAAGTCTCCTTTGCTGTGCTGTTTTCACAAAGAAACGTAAACTGAAGACCTGCACTTACAATGTTTTAATTAGTTTAGCAGATTCAGTGTCTCCATGATTGAATCTGCTGTTTTTGTGCTGCTGTTGGTAGAAAGCCGGTTAATACTGAAATGAACTGGCTGCATGCATCTCTGAATGTAAATGTGTGCACTATTAATAGATCACTCTGGAACAGTATCGTCACCCTAATTTGCCCACTTAGTAAATCTCACTCATGGCCTAGAAATTGAAATAAATCTTGTTTCCCTGCTGGATAGTGATCCACTGTAACTCTGCTCCTCCTTCCTGTTTAGGATTTCTGTGGCTGAAGTAAAATTTCCTCCATCCATCACTTATCCCAGCTAACCCAAAGTAAAATAAAGTTTTGCTCATCTTAAAAAAGCATTACAATAATGGGCATTACCAATGTAAACTGAATAATACAGAAGATGAAAGAATAGACTTTGATCAGTTAATAAAGCTCATGATCTTGATTCATTGTGGCTGCTACACAGATAGTTCTGGGTCACTTCTCTCAGTTAGGAACCTTCCTCACCAAAACTGACTGTTGGACCACACCCCTGGTTTCATGAGAAATTGTTTCAGCCATGATTTCTCTTCCTGTATTTCAGAGAAAAGACTGAAGTGACAAATGGAAACATGTTTAAAAAACACAATGTGAGAGAGACGTTGAGGTCCTTAGAAGTTACCCTGGGTTTTTCTGTCACCCTGCTAGATGTTACACACCTTGTTATTGGACTGATTTCTACTGCTGGACTACTCCTGGGGAGAGTAACAATACTCTTACTAATTAGCTCCCTTTCACACTGTAAACAACCACGGCAGACCCATTGGCATTTTGATACTTTTTTTATTAATCCCTCACTGTTGCTGCACATTCGCATTCAGAGCTGCAGCTCAACATAACAACAACAACCACCACCACAGGACCCAGTACAATATTTATATCGGCGGGGCGTGATTGCGGATGCCGTGCAGGTGCGTCCGCCTCCTCTGCACGGCACCGCAGGCCACGCCCCGCCACATACCCCCATCGCCCGACTGAGGCCGGGGGACCATCCGGCCAACCTACTCCCCCCACCGCGCGCGTGAGAGGGGATCAGCCCTGACCGTTGGCGCCCCCGGGCCCTGGCCAAGCGACGGGGAGTTGTGAGTTCAGGTGGCCGCCTGCGAACCCAGTGTAACAGGGTCATAAATTACATTGTTATAATTACACAAAATGTGTCCTAAACCCCCAAACCGTTCCTTTTATACCTGACTTTTAGGACCTCCAAGCCTGTAGTTATGTTCATTATCAGTTAGAGCCCCTCCTCATTCTTTTCTTCTTCTTCTTCTTCTTTGGTGCAACCCTATAAATACAGTGTATCCCTTTTGCCTCTCCCCTTTTCTACAATTCCCCTGTGGGAGAGGTTGGTATAATTTCTTTCCCAACACTGTAAAACACACATATAATGCATATTTAGCCACCTGGATGTTTCTGATTGTGATTTTAGTTCAATTATTGTCATTATTAAGCCTGTTTTTTTTGTTAGATGTTACAAGTGTGTAGTATGTATGTATCATAAATGAGTTTTAGGCGCCATAAATGCGAGCATGAATATATACTTCTTGCTAGCTTGGAAGTTGTGGTGGGTTGAGCTAACCCTCTTCCCCACTGTTTGTATTTGGTCGTAGGAGCTGGAGTGGGCAAACTATTTACTTGGAGGCCTTTCTTTCTTTTACCTTTTTTGATCAGGTATGTCGGATTTCATGTTGTTGTTTTTGTTTTATCTTATGTCAAATATGTTACGTGTAAACGTCCATACTTTATGTTTAATGTAAAAATAAATGCCAGCCCCTTTTCTACAATTCCCCTGTGGGAGAGGAGCTGGAGTGGGCAAATTATTTACTTGGAGGCCTTTCTTTCTTTTACCTCTTTTGATCAGACACAACGCAGAATCACACCGGTTACACCAGCAGCGTCGGCGAAGCTGGTCCGGAGGTTGGCTGTGTGGCAGGTGGACGCGGCGCGGTCGGCACGGTCGTGCGCCCCGCTCGCAGGCGGTTGGGCAGATGTCCGGCAGGCACCGGCCTCTGGTGGAGGTGAGGCCGCTTTGCTCACCCCGCCAAACTCGGGGTTCGGTGGCGCGGACTCCCCTAGCACGGGCACCACCGACTTATCCCGCGGCTTCTCCGCCCCTCCCGGTGGGAGCAGCTCCCCACGCTGCACCTCCGCCGCTGCCTCTCCCGGCTGGAGCGGCTCCTCGGGCGCCGCCTCCGCCGCTGTCTCTCCCGGCTGGAGCGGCTCCTCGGGCGCCGCTGTCTCTCCTGGCTGGAGCGGCTCCTCGGGCGCCGCCTCCACCGCTGCCGGCTCCGCCGCCTTCTTCCGGGGCGCAGGAACGGGCACCGGGCCCTGCCGAGCCCCAGCGGCTCCCACGCGAGGTGTGGGGACAGGTGCTGTGGCAGGCTGGTCCCTGGCTGGTCGCAACCTGGGGGCCAGCACGGGCGCCTGCACAGCCCGGATCTCCTCCACCCCATCGGGTGGGTAGCGCCGCTGGGGGTGGCGGCGGTGTCGGGCAGGACCGGATCAGCGCCGCCAGGTACTCCATCCTCTGCAGGTGGCGTTCTGTCTGGTCCTGCAGCTCTTCCCGCCTGTGGCGCCACACCGCCGCCTGCTCCTGCTGCGTGGCCGCCAGCTCGGCCACCATTCTCGCCAGCTCCTCCCTCTGCTGGCCCTCTGCACGGCACCGCAGGCCACGCCTGCCACATACACCTTTGGGGATATTTATTTTTGTGCTTGAAGCGCTGTGAGCCAGAACAGCGAGAGAAAAAACTGCAAACGCAACGAGCCGAATGCTTAAGTGAATCCCAGCAGCTGCACATGTGCTACGCTGATTTAGAGGATATCTTTGCTCTGGATTTATATTTATACTTTTTTAATTTCTATAGGATTCTTCTTGCATCTAAACAAAGATGATTCAATTTGCAAAATGTTGATGGCATTTGTGCTCGGCTCTAAATGAGACGTAATATTTGCTCTTGGTTTGGTTCTCCTGTACAGAACCTTGCAGTACAACAGAAACCTAAAAACATTATTTGTAGTTGTTATTCTTAGTTGTTCTGCTGCCTAAATACCACAGGGTCTAATTATGAAGTTATTGAGCTGCACATACTTTACGACCTGCTTAAGTTCGAGGTCACAGCGTCTGTAGAGCAGCTGGAACATAATGAAGTCTACAAGGTTAAAGTTTTCTCTTCACTTATTGTGCTTTCTGCTGCTTGGTTTGATGGATCTGAGAGCTTTTGTTTTTATTATTGTTATTATCATTATCATTATTATTTTACTCTCTAGAAGCTTTAAAATAGTGTTTGTGTTTGAAAAAATGGATTTAAGAATTGAACAGAAACATCTGTCCTTCTGAAAATCGCTGAGCCATTTTAGCCTCAAATTATAGTACTTTATAGTACAGCAACACTTTTAAAGGACAAAAATTAACATAAACGTTGACTGTAATACAAACAAAGTATTGCATGTGTTTTTTAAAACTGTTCCCCAGATGGGCAGGATATCACTATTAGACTGTCCAACCAGCCAACTTCAACAAAAGAATAAAGCAGCATTCAGTGATCAGCACAGATGAGCTTGTTCCTCTAACACTCAGCATATGATCCCTGTTGGTCTGTGTGCTTCTGCTTTTGGTCAGTTAGAAACCCTGCAGTAACCTGACCCAACACTGTGTCTTCTTGTTCGCCTCAACGTTGAAGTGTCAAATGTCAAACATCTGGAAAGGAAACCACACCAGTGTACTGTGATGCTTCACCAACATGTGGCTGACACTGGTCCTGCCTTTCATGCTGACATCACCAGAGAGCCCCGCCTACCTCAGGACCTCCCCTGTCATGTATTGATCAGGATGATTATGAAGATGACCGAGTGCAAATAAGACTGTAAAAATCCACGACCAGAATGTTTAGATGCTTTCTAATTATTCATGAATGTCATGAGAGTGTTTGTGTGTTTTGTCTTTTCTTTCCTGACGTTTGTTACTAACAAAGACAGTTTACGCTCTGTATGTGTTTTCATCTTTACCAGCCACACTCTTTTTCTTTTTTTCTGCTCCTGTCCCGTTTGGTTCTTTTGCCATCAGAATTATTGTCTCAAGGCGAGGAAAGATGCCCAACGGATTTACTTTACCAAATTGACCATCACAGCCTTGCCGTAATGGTCTATTTGATTCACCTTTCATTGTTTATTTTATTTATTTTTTTATTTTCACTTGCTAGATATGGGACAGACTTGAATGAGGAAAAGAAAAGGGAGAAAGGAAGAGGGGGGAAAAAAAGCGAGAAGAGGGACGGGGATAAAGGGCAAGAAAACAAAAAACAACTAATAAGCAGACAAAAAAAATACATATATCAATCACCTGGATCACCTGTTGAGAAAGAAAAAAGAAAACAAGCAGAAGAAAACGAGAGCAATACAATAAACAACATCACGATGATATATGGGAATATAACAGTAAATACTAAATATTAAACATTATTGTGCAGCACGTAATATGGACAGCGCACAGTGTGCTTTGAGGTAGGAGCCAAAAAGGGTGTCGTTTGTGTGTGTGAGCACCCGTGTGTACACCTGTGAGCATGGACGCGCTTGTTTTTAAAAGGTTCCTTCATGTAATGATCTGCTAGAGGGTGTGGAGAGCCACAGCCCCGTCCACCAGGGCATTAAGCAGGTATGGAGGAGATCAAGACTCCAGACATCCAGAGGCCCCCAGAACACAAGAGACCAAGGAAGACCAACAGAGGGGCAGCTGCGCCACTATCTCAGAAAGAGCTGAGGAGAGTCCCAGATGAAGGGTCACTCAGCAGCCGCGGAGCAGAAGCCAGGGGGGGTTGCAGTGACGTGCCCGTGAGCTCCGCCGGCAGCCAGCTGCGCCAGAGTGACCGAGCCCCAGGCCGAGAGGCCAAGGGCACCCCACCCCCGAAGTGGCCCGAGCGAGCCCCAGGCTCCAGGCCCCGATAAGCAGCCACCAAGGAGTGAGCTGGTGTGTACCTGGGCGCCCACCCCCGGACACAAAGAACCACCAACGCACCGATGTCTGAGGGCATCTGCCACTGGCAGGGGAAGTGGTGGGGGGAGATAGGTCTCCATACCTTAGAGGGCCTGAGATGTCCCCAGAGAGGTGGCGTCTGATACCCAACCTGACATATAGACACAGACATACAGGCACACACAGATACAAACATCCATTCCCACCCTCATGCTCTCATACGCAATTACTCAACACTCAACCAACGTGGAGACAGACATAGAGAGACACTGTACACACAATCACACTCCCCAAGCGTACTCTAAGAACCGGGTCTAGGTACCCTTGCCCCTGGAGGGGGAAACTGCACCCAGACCCAGGTGGTGTTACCCTTTTCCCTGCGGTGGGGAGAAGCAGACCGCCCCGACTCGCAGCAGCAGGGAGGCCCCACACTCCAGACCCCAGTCGGACGGCCAACTCCTCCTCCTGGCCCCCCGCTTCAGCAGGTCGCAGAGAACGGGGGTGTGAGAAGACTCCAAACCTCCCTCCGCCCGCTCATATGTAGTGTTGATGCATGTGTGTTCTAAGGTGCATTTAAAACCCAGGAGGGCATGGAGCTACCTGCCAGAGAGCAGCAGGTAAGCGCATAGCCACTCCTGATAGCCCTCAATGCAAACGTGTATTTAAAATTGAGAGGTGGGCAACGACGCCAGGGGTGAGGTGTACACCCTGTTGGTCTTTTGGAGTCCGTGTAGTGTGCCCACCCCCAAGATCCTATATGTATATATATTGAGAGTGTGAGTAATGTGAATGTCTAAGTTGTGGGATAAAATTGAGGCACAAGAAGCCAGAAGGGGACAGAGGGGGGGATCCCTCCCCTGCACCCTGGTGACACACCTTTACCCCAAGGCCCTGCATGTGTGGGTGATTGTGGTGGAGCGGGAAGATGGAGGCAGCTGGAGATGGGGAGAGAAGGAAGGGAGGGGCGAGTGACCCCTCCCTGGGGCCAGCTTCCCCGCTGACCCCAGTAGGCACCCCCATACTCCGCAACCCGCCAGGGAAAGGGGGCCCAACCGGACCGGGGCCCAGAACAGCAGCGCCGCCCGGCCTCACAGAGCCCGGGACAGCCCACCTGACCCCACCACAGAGAAAACTGCACCCACCCCGTCATCCACTCATCTTCCAGACTACACAAGACAATAAACGCCCAGGCTGAGATCTTCCTCCACCTCTCCTGTATCTCCCCCTTCTGCGAGGGCCAGCCAGGGCCCCAGCCCAGAGACGGAGAGCCCCCAGAACCTCACGCCCGTCCCGGACCCACCCAGAGGCAGCCAGGCTACCAGGTCAGTAACCCACGTCCGTCAGCACAGACCCTCCCCTAGCCCCGCTGCACGCAGCCACGAGGAAACCGTCACCTAAGAGCCAACAGAGCCCCTAATAGGCCATGACTGCTACCCCCGTTTGAGACCCCCCAAGGAAGATGCTCCTGGGGAACCCCCCGACGCCCTAAGCCTGTCCCTACCCCCACACCAATCACAACAGCGAAGGTGGGACCAAACTATGACCCCCCACCCCCACTAGGTGATGGAGCTAATCAAAGGAGCCCAGAGCAATTGATCTGATGTGGTGGCAGAGGCTGTATCGAGACTAATGTAATCTAATAGATAATTTCTATATTGGTTAGAATTAAGATTATTTTTATTTTTCCAGTTCATGAGGACTGTTTTCTTGGCTATGCATAGGGCAGTGAAAACCATATGGGCTATATTCTTATCTGTAGTGACATTATCTAAGCTGCCCAACAAACACACTAAAGGGGAAGTTGGAATGTTACATTTCAGACACTTTGATAAGTCTTCACATATCTCGCGCCAAAACTTCTGAACTGGTGGACAGAACCAAAGAGCGTGGATATAATTGTCCGGTGTTTTGGTTTGACAGTGTGAGCAGTTGTTGGTAGACGTAAAGCCCATCTTGAACATCCGATGACCTGTATAGTGCACTCTATGTAGTATTTTGTATTGAATTATTGAAGACTGTGATTTCTAATTAGATGAAAGGTTTTTAAGCAAATCTGAGACCAGAAGTTTTGGTCTAAGTTAACTGATAAATCCGCTTCCCATTTTGCAACAGGAAGTGATATTGATTCATCTGTTTTAGAAAGCATTCTGTATATTTTGGATAGTAATTTGGGGGTTTTAAGACTTGGTGGTGTTTGTAGTTCAACTTGACCCGGTTTAAATTTCTTTTTTACTATGGATTTAATTTGTTGATATTCTAAAAATCTTTTCTTGTTGATCCCATATTGTGTAACTAGTCTGTCAAATGAAATAAATTCTGTTCCTTCTAGTATATGTTCTAAATATTTGATTCCTTTACCACTCCAATCTGAAAAGTTTATCATATTATTGTTTTGTAATATGTCAGTGTTGTTCCAGATAGGTGTACATTTGCATGGGATTAATGAAGACTCCGTCAATTTTAGAAACTCCCACCATGCTGTCAGAGAAGAGCTGATGCTGATGCTTTTGAAGCATTCATGTCGTTGGATGTTTGAGCTGATAGATGGTAGATCTGAAATCTCTAGATTATTGCAAAGTGCTTGTTCTACATGTAGCCAAGGTTAATCTAAGAGGGTATGTTTTAGCCATCCTGAGATAAACTGAAGCCTGTTGGCTAAGAAGTAGCGCTGAAAGTTAGGTAGTTCTAATCCTCCTTTATCCTTGGTCTTTTGTAGTGTTTTTAAGCTTGTACATGGGGGTTTATTTTTCCAAAGGAATTTGGACATAGATGAATCTAGAGATCTGAACCAATCTTGCGGCGGTTTAGTTGGGATCATTGAGAATAAATAATTTATTTTTGGTAAACCATCATTTTTATAGCGGCGACCCTTCCCATGAGTGATATGGGTAAACATTTCCACCTAGCCAGATCACCTTCTACTTTCTTTAAAAGTGGGATTTGGTTTAATTTAGTTAGATCTGCAAGCTTGGGAGAAACATTAATACCTAAATATTTTATATTTCCCGATTGCAGTGGTGTAGAAGAGGAATTATGGAAGGAGCAATTAATCGGAAGGACCGTAGATTTTGACCAGTTAATTGAGTAATCTGATATTCTTGCAAAAGAGTTTATCAATTCAATCACCCCAGAGATATTGGTTTGTGAATTTTGGAGATAGAGTAACACATCATCCGCATAAAGGCTGATTTTATGTTCCACATTCTTGCATTTTATGCCCTTAATTACTGAATTCTGTCTAATTGCTGCTGCTAGTGGTTCAATAAAAATTGCAAACAGTGAAGGGGAGAGTGGGCATCCCTGCCTGGTGCCCCTCAGGAGACAGAAGCTGGAGGATGTCTGATCATTTGTTCTGACACAAGCTGTTGGGGAATTATATAATATTTTTAACCAGTTAATGAAAGAGGATCCAAAACCAAATTTGTGTAAAGTTGCAAATAGAAATTTCCAGTTAACTCTGTCAAATGCTTTTTCTGCATCTAAAGAAAATATTGTAGTTTCAAGGTTTTTACTGTATGAGTAGTCTATCAAATTAAGTAATCTACGTGTATTTGTTGATGAGTGCCTACCTTTTATGAAACCAGTTTGGTCAGGATGAATTAAGAGGGGGGTTATTTTCTCCAGTCTCTTTGAGAGAGCTTTGCAGATTATTTTAAGTTCTACATTTATAAGGGATATTGGACGATAGCTTGAGGGATATACAGGGTCTTTGCCTGGTTTTAGCAGGAGATTAATGTTTGCAGAATTCATATTTGATGGAAGTCTGCCCTTTTCTTTGATTTCCAACAACGTTCTGTAGAAAACTGGTGCTAGAATTGTCCAGAATTCTTTGTAGAATTCTGCAGGAAAGCCGTCTGGACCTGGAGCCTTATTATTGGGCATACTTATCTGGGCTTCCTGGAGTTCACCTGGTGTCAGTGGTGAATCCAGTGCCATTGCTTGAGTGTCTAATAATTTTGGAAGAGTTATGTTGTCCAAAAACTGACCAATTTCCTTTTTAGATGGGTTTATTTGTGGTGAATACAACGTTATATAGAAATCCCTGAAAATGTTGTTTATTTGTTTCGGTTCATGTATTGTGTTCCCAGATGAATCTTGAACAGCACATACAGTAGTTTTTTCTTTATTTATTTTTAGCTGGTTTGCTAGAAATTGACCGGATTTATTACCATGTTCATAATTTTGTAAGCGTAGTCTTTGTACTAAGAATTTTAAAAAAAAAAAATTTCTATCAATTATCTCATGTAATTCTAGTTTTGTTTTACGTATTTTGTTCAATGTTTCCGGATCTTGGTGTGACACGTAGGCTTCTTCTAGTGATTTGATGGTTTTTTCTAATTCCTGAATATTTTTCTTTTCTTTTTTCTTTTTATGTGATGAGAAAGAAATTATTTTACCTCTCATCACAGCTTTCCCTGCTTCCCATAGAACAGAAGCTGATGTTCCGGGAGTGTCATTATAGTCTAAATATGAAGTCCATTCTTTTTTAAAATATTTAATAAAGTCTTCATCTTTAAGTAGTGATGTATTAAATCTCCAGTTTTTACTTGGCGTAGTATTATTCTTGTGCATTAGTGTTAAAGATACAGGACCATGATCGCTGACAGCTATATGGTGAATCTCAGTGGCTGAAATGTCGCTCAGCAGTGAGCTGCTGACCAAAAAATAATCCAGATGAGAGTAGGAGTGATGGACATGTGAGAAAAAAGTATATTCCTTACTGGTGGGGTGAAGGGAGCGCCATGCATCGCAAAGACCAAAGTCGCTCATATACTGTTTGATTATATTTGTGGATTGCCAATTACGCTGAGTTCCTGCTGTATTGAGCTTATCCATCTCGTCATTTAGTCCAAGGTTGAGGTCTCCTCCAAGAACAAGTGTGCCATCTAAGTGTTCAGAGAGTGCACTGAAAAAAACGTGAAAGAATGAGGGATCATCAAAATTTGGACCATATACACTTGCAATACATAGCTTTTTATCAAGTATAGATAGTTTAATGATTAAGAATCTGCCCTCTGGATCTATAACTGTATCGAGTACTGTGAAATTAATATTTTTATGTATTAGAATTGCTACTCCTCTTTGTCTAGAATTATAACAAGCTGAGAACACATTAGGAAACTCAGGTGTTTTAAGTTCATTCGAACCTCTAAGAGGTCTGTGGGTCTCTACCAGCCACACTCTAACTGCAATTAAGAAAACAAACTTTAGAAATTGTCGACTCAGTGACTTCATAAAATATTTAAGTGGTTCAGGTAGAGCCAGTTTTTAAATGACCATGAACACTTACCTTATTGTATCTGTACAGCATGTTTTTCTATTAGACAGATTTGTAACAGAGGCCTTGCTCTCAGTAAGTTTGAAATCATTTTCTGATTTATTTTGCAATCTCTGATCTTTGTGTATCCTGCTCAGTTTGCATGCTGCCTTTAGGAGTTTCTGTCTTTTGTATTTGAAGATAATTCATTGAATATACTCAGCTGCTTCCCTTTGGTGCCTCACACATTACTTTGTGAAGTTTTTCAGTGTCCAGTTTTGTTTTTTTTATAGCTGTTTGAATTATCTGTATGTTTTCAATTCAATTCAATTCAATTTTATTTATATAGCGCCAAATCACAACAAAAGTCGCCTCAAGGCGCTTGACCCTGTAGACTGTTTAATGGACTGCTTGTCTTCCTGTTTGTAACCACTGCCTGTTTAGGACAGGCAGTTATTTATTATGAAAATATGACGAGTATTTTTCTTGTCAGTTGGGAAAAAGTTGGTCTTTTTTTTCCCTTCTTTGCTTCTTTTTGCTCAGTTTGTCTTTTCCTTTTCTTTTATAATTGAAACTCTGATCAAACCTACTCATGTTCACAGCACGTAAAAGCAACTGACAGTCCATGGCATTGTTGTTTGTAGATGTGCAGTGTAGTGGGAGCATAAATCAAAATGAAATAAAACAGTAACATTTATGTAATAAAACATTTTAATGAAAATGAACAGGCCCTTTATAAACTTTAAAAGGATCTGAAAACAACACTTTTTAAAACAGTATCTTGGGGTGTAGGTGGTCAAAATAGAAAACTGAGCTGAGGATTTAAGTTCAATCCATCCATTCATTAAACTTAGGAGGAAGAAATGTCAGGCTGGTGCAGGCTGGTTAGGTGTATGTGCTCCCCTGTTATCTCTACCTAAATGAGTTCACTATGTGGCTGCCAGGTTGGGCAGAAGTACCTGTCCCCTGTTAGGCTTAGCAAGGTTCTCCAAGAGTTTCTCCATGGGTAGAGCTTCTAGCTCTTCCAGCACATCTGTGGCCGTGCAGGTTGCCAGTTCCTTGGTTGCTCTTTTTACCCCACTGGTTGTGAGTGTCGAAATACCCCCACTAGCTCGCTTTGGCTGCAGTTAACTGGGGAGGAAGGGGTGGGTGTCCCACTAGATGAAAAACAATTATCTGGGATACATAAATATAATAACATGCATATATCTCTATCAATTAAATCTGATATTTTTAATTCACTTATTTCTCTCAGAAATATTGGATCTAAATTGCAAATGTGTTACAGTTATACTGTTACTGTGTGACAAAGTGGATGAGTGGCAATGGTCTCCATTTGTCCCATATGTGTTTACTTCTTCTTTTTTTGCACATTATACACATTATTCTGTTTCTATTTATTTGCTATGATTTGCTATTTGTTAAGTAACATTGCTTCACTCACTATCCCGGGTTTGTGTGTGTAAGTGTTCAGTTGCCGGCAAATCAAACATTCTGCAAATTAAGCTAAATACTCAGTTACATGTTTTTTTTTTACATTTTATTATGTTACAGATTAAGTTATTTGTTCATACTTACTTTGTTTGTCTTTTCAGTCTTCATGAGGGTCAGGTGTGGGGAAACGCCCGCCTAGCATTTCCTCATTTTAAAGTCCTGATGATGTCACACATGACATCAGCAGGTCAAACCAAGTGGAGGGGTTTCTTTTTCCATAGAGATGCTTCCTTTTGTTTGTTTTATTATAATTTGTTAGTTTGAAATGCTACAGGGAACTATGTACCTTTACATTAATGCTGTGGAAAGACTTCCTGTTCACATAGTCTCCTTCATTTACTGAAGGAGCAATGATTGGAATGTGAGTGCCATCTATACAGCCAATCACACCTGGGAACCCTGAAAATAAATGTAAAATTTTAGTAGTTCAAGTATCACCACATCATGAATTAAGTTTTGTTCATCCTGATACCTGCAATTTTGTGGAATCTCTCTTTGATAAATCTTGTGGGTCTATGACCGGGGAACACCACAAACGAGTACAGGAGACGTTTCAGTGCAACTGTAACATTCCTGACTGCCCGACAGACAGTCTTGGAAACGTGCTCAGCGTCACCAATATTATACAGAAAGCTCCCGTTTGCAAAAAAATGAAGTGCAATACAAATAATATGTACAGAACTGAGAGAATGTCCGCGATGTGTCACATGAGCAATATTAGGCCTGAGGATGTTATTCAAATAAATTATAGATTGTGCTGAAAAACGGTAACGTTCACACAGAAAATCATCAGGAAATGATAAAATGTCCAAACGCGCTCTAATCACTCTCTCCCTGCGGAGAGCTCTGCGGAGAATTTGGGCTTCAACATCTACTGGCTCTTCAAGGAAGGGGCACACCATGTCTGACACTTCCTACAGTCAGGTTTCCGACAAAGAGGCGGAGAAAGTCAGGGTTAGTTGAAGTAAACCTGCTAGGGGGCAGGTTAGCTTCACGGAGTGTGTCGTCATAGTAACTCACTCAGGAAACTCGCTTTGTGAAACCGAAAACCCAGAGTTTTCGTTAACTCAGGGTATACTTACTCAGAGTTTGCACTAAACCGGCTTTCTGAAACAGGGCCCTGGTTGGGATGTCTGCTCTGTTCACTGGTTTTCTTTTGATATATCTGAAAGGAGTTTTAGTGTGTCTGCAAACCAGATCACGTCGGAATCTATAGAGTTGTTGTGTGGAGTTTCTCAGGATAATACAGCAGTTTCCTTAAGCATCTTATCATTTTTTTGCTGACAATATTCAGCTATATTATTCTTTTAAGCCTGCTGAAGCTCATAAGCTCTCCAATCTGATTGACTAACCAACATTAAACAATGGTTGAACTATAATTGCTTACAGATAAACCCATCAGAAACTTTGATTATTGCACCAGACAGTGCAATACATGATATTAAACTGTGACTGGGTGACTTAGGTTCCTCACAGAAACATAACCATAGAAACCTGGGTGTTATTTTTGATGAAGCTTTTTCTTTGGAGGGACATTTAAGTAGTGAATGATAGTAAGAACCTGCTTTTTTCACTTGAGGAACATTTCTAAACTTAGATCCATCGTGTCAACAAGTGACCTCGAGATGATAATACATGCTTTTGTCTCTACAAGACTTAACTACTGTAACAGCCTGTTTACTTGGCTAAACAAGAAAAGGCTAGCTCGTCTACAGGTTGTTCAAAACTGACAGCGAGGCTACTGACCCACTCGAACAAGGGAGCTCATATGACCCCTGTTTTAAAGTCGGTGCACTGGCTACTAATCAGATTTAGGTTCCATTTTAAAATTCTAGTTTTAACTTTTACATTTTACATTACAGGAACTTTTCTCTTTGTGTCCAATATCAACACTGTGACTCCTCAGAGTTTAAACTTTACTTCAGCAAAACCAAAAACTGAGTTGTAAAAGTCGTCACACCAAATGTCTTATGATAACAAGAAAAAATACGTTTTCAGTACACGGCCTGAATTTCTTCCTCAATTTCTTCTACTTCCGTCAGCTTATGTTGAGATTATTTCAGTTTGTAAATGATCAGATTACATAATTGTAATTTACATAATTAAACTAAGGGGTAAGGTGGCTCCAGTGTGTGTGCTTGCTGTTTACCTCTGTCAATTTTCTTACTGTTTTTTTTCTGTTTCTGATGATTCTTGTTACTGAAATCAACTCAAAACTGGGGAACACCAAAAACCTTTGGATCTTCAGTTTTTTGCCATCAGCTCTCAGAGCTCTAATCAGAAGAAACAAACAGGGTATACTCTGCTCCTGGCTGATGTTCCTGATTACTTGCTACATAAAGGGCCACCACCTGCTCCGACACACCGCCACAGACACCGGGGTAAACGTGCCGGTCGGCTGGTGAAGTTTAAAGCTTGACTTATCTTTTCTTCAGCGGCCGCTCCAGCTGGTTATGGTCCGTTCCGCCACATCCCAAGGGGTCTCCTGGATCCTGTTATCTCCCGTCTGGTTACTGTTGTGGGCTTAGGTGTCCATAACCCTGCTCACCACTGTTTTTTGCATTGTGGGAATCATGGAATAAACTTTTTGAATTTGCTCCCATTAACTTGGGCTTCACCGACAACTTCTACCCAGGCTCCAGCTCCAATGAAGATGGCTCTAACAAATGCGTGGTCCTTAGCAAATAAAGCTTCATTATAAATTATTTTTTCCTCCAATGGATTGGATCTCCTTTTTGTGACCAAGACACAGATGAGAGTTGGTGAGTCTAGCATTATTTCTGGACTGTTACCCTCAAGTAACAATATTCACTAAATAAGCACTAATAATATATTAATTTTGTAACACACTGAAAACAGTTCATCTAACTGTGACTGTAAACATGTTTCCATTTGTCACTTCAGTTTTTACGCTGAAATACAGGAAATGACATCATGGCTAAATCTTTATCATTAAAATCTTTCTTTATTTAACATTTGAATTTTTATTTAACATTTCCAAGATTCAATAACATAAAGAACCCGAACAAGAAAACATTTATGTGGATCAAAATACATTTCAACCAACTGATGAAAAGAAAGCTAACCACTTGACATGAACACTAAAGCAGGACAGCTTTGAAAGCTTAAAATGGAACTAGGGGAAGAGTTTGATTCACAGCTGCCTCATCAGATTTTTACAGGAGATTCTATCTGAACTCTGTGGAGTCTGATCTCAAGCTTTTTGAGTCTGACCCTGAAACCAGAGGATCTTTCTGTCTCTTCAGATGCACTGTGATCCAGTGATGGGAGTGATTTCGCCCCTGAGTGATCACACTGATGTTTGCACAGAGCAGACAATGAGGTGAATGTTTGGGCACATTGGTAACAGTGAAACAGTTTATTAGTAACGTGGGATTGTTTGTGTTCGGAGTATGAACTGAGATTCCTGAAGCTCTTGTCACACTGGTCACAGTTGTAGTTTCCTTCCATGTGTGTACGTTCATGATAGTTACGACTACTTGAATGTGAGAAGCTTTTGTCACAGTGTCTGCACTTGTATGGTTTCTCTCCTGTGTGGACTCCTTTGTGTGATTTAAGCTCCCTTGCAGTGGTGAAGGATGACCCACACTGATCACAGAGGTGCTTTTTAACCCCACTGTGAATCAGTTCATGTCGTTTTAAGTTATGTGATGTGGTGAAGCTTCTCCCACATTCTTTGCAGTATTTCAGTTTGTCTCCAGTGTGTCTGTGTTGATGTGTTTTTAGGTCAACTTGGCAACTGAAAGTTTTTCCACAGACGTCACAACGAAAGTCTTTCCCACCACCACAGTGATGACAGGGTTGAGAACTGGATCCATCTGTGTCGCTCTGCTTCTAAACAAAGACACAAAGACAGTGTAAGTCAGTCCTTCAACATTTTTATCCTGAACGTCGCCTGAAATAAAGAGCATCTCTGCAGACGTCCAATTATATTTTACTGTTTCAGTTAACACACTCAGTTTACTGGGCTGCAATAACTACAATACTACCACCATAATACTACAGTAATACTAAAATCATAACTGAAATGAAAATCTGAATAATCACTCAGAGCTGCTTTTCCATGCAGTAGAATTGCTAACATGCTAACACAGTTTAGTGAACAGAGTTGTTCCAAACAGTCAGGCTAAAATGACAAGATAAAAATATAAACACATACCTCACAGTAACTGCACTTGTAGAGTCTCTTTCTGGTGTGGATCTGTTGGTGCTCTCTCAGGTAATGTGGAGATTTAAAAGTCTTCTCACACAGGTCACATTGATAAGGTCTCTCCTCAGTGTGGGTAAACATGTGTTGTTGTAACTGTGTGTAAGTTATAAACTGTTTGCCACACTGTTCACAGCAGTACACATCATGTCTGGTGTGAATGCGTAGGTGTATATTTCGGCTTCCTCTCAGGCTGAAAGTTTTTCCACAGATGTCACAGCTGTATGCCTTAATTCCAGAGTGGGTAAGTAGATGATTCTGTAAGTAGCTACTGTGAGTAAAAGCTCTGCCACACTGATCACAGCTGTACGCTTTAACTCCACTGTGGATGAGTTTGTGTTGTTTTAGGGATTCCTTCCAGGAAAAAGACTTTCCACACAAGTCACAGCTGAACGGTCTCTCTCCAGTGTGGATGACTTGATGCCGTTTTAGTTCAACCTTCCCAGTAAACTCCTTCCCACACTCGTCACAGCTGTATGCCTTAATTCCAGAGTGGGTAACTAGATGACTCTGCAAGCTGCTACTGTGACTAAAAGCTCTGCCACACTGATCACAGGTGTACGCTTTAATTCCATTGTGGATGAGTTGGTGTTTTTTTAGGTGACCCTTCAAGTAAAAAGACTTTCCACACAAGTCACAGCTGAACGGTCTCTCTCCAGTGTGGATGACCTGATGCCGTTTTAGTGAAGCCTTCAGAGTAAACTCCTTCCCACACTCGTCACAGCTGTATGCCTTAATTCCAGAGTGGGTAACTAGATGATTCTGTAAGTTGCTACTGTGAGTAAAAGCTCTACCACACTGATCACAGCTGTACGCTTTAACTCCACTGTGGATGAGTTGGTGTTGTTTTAGGGAATCCTTGAAGGAAAAAGACTTTCCACACAAGTCACAGCTGAACGGTTTCTCTCCAGTGTGGATGAACTGATGCTGTTTTAGTTTATAATTCCCAGTAAAATGCTTCCCACACTCGTCACAGGTGTATGTTTTCTCTCTCTTTCTTCTGTGAGGTTTGTCGGCCTCCTCAGAGCGCTGACTTCTCGCTCCATGTTGGTCCTGCAGTGACAGAGATACAAACAGAGGCAGTGAGTGAAATGCAGTCGTGGAACAAACTCAACCTTCAAAGTCCCTCCATTAACACTAGTTTTAAACCTGAAGGTGGAGTGTGGCACCAAACACCTTAAAGGTCTCTTATCACCACCTGCTGGTAGTTCTAACACATTACATCCAACCTGGTGTTAAAAATAATTCATGACCATTTAAAAACACTAAAATCATGCCCATCTCTCCTGATTGTACACACAGACACACACACACACACTTTTATATTATTTTATAATTTATATCATATTGTTTCCTTTTAACTATTTCTATAATTTTTATATATATATATATATATATATATATATATATATATATATATATTTATATATTAGGGGTGCAACGATACTCGTATCGATATTGAACCGTTCGATACAGTGCTTTCGGTTCGGTACGCATATGTATCGAACAATACAACATTTTTAATTTATTTTATCAACTTTCCTTCTGACGGTGCTGTCTGTGTTGAGCGCTCAGTGGATCTGCGCTCGACAGTGCAGCCTAGGCGGAGTAGTCGAACACAGATTCACTGAGCGCAGGGCAAGCTAGCTAGACAGAAGTTAAGCTCGTTGCAACATGGCAAATTGAACCTCCCCCACCCTCATTCAGATCTGGCGTCTGGAACTATTTTGGTCTTCATGTGACGTATGACCCTGAAGGTAAGCGAGTCATGGACTAAAGTAAAACAGTATGTCAGATGTGCCAAGCAATGCTCAATTACATGAGTGGGAACTAGTGTGTTAGCTCAGTTAGCTCGTTAATGTGTTGACGCTGTCCAGCCCCACACACTGGGCAATCCGCGGTAGCTCGTTAACGGAGATTTGCCGTGTTGTGGCGTTAACCTCATTTCAGATTAAGGCTGACAGCACTAGTGGGAACACAACGAATATGACTGCACATTTACCCGATAGCATCCTAGTGCAAAGACAAGTGGAAGCAGACAAAAACAACAAGCACGCATACAAACTTTACCGAGTCATTTAGACAGCCGTTAGCACATGATTCTCCTTATGGGGACCTGATATGTTTAATATGCTGCTGAGAATATAGCCCAGAAGAAGCGTATAGTATAGCTTTTATTTTGGAAAGAGACATTTCTCTGTAATAAACTCTCTTTTCCAAAGATGAGTGATTCCTCAATCAGATACAGGGCTCGCAAAATCGCTAGCGATTTTTCCAGTCGGGCTGCCCTGCTCTGCTCGTCGGCCTATCGTAGGAAGGAAAAATATATGTCAATGCTTTTGCATTCTTTCGGAAATGTAGCTGGGTAATTATGTCATTGGCATCGGTGAGCCACTGTCAATATGTGACATATTGAAATCGCGTTTGAATTTGCGCTTGTTTTTTGCTTTCACTTTGCAATCGCGCGAACTGTGTATAGAGAGCGACAGCACTGATTGGTGAGTGATGATAATTTGCGCACCAATTCCTCTGGCATCGTCTTATCAATCGTTAGCTTACTATGCAAACATGACAAGTGAAATCTCCCGCAGCTTAAACATGTGAGAGGTTGATCGCGCAGAGAATCGCTGAGCGTTATGTGAATGCGTGTGTAAAAGCAGCAGGATATATATTTTAGTTCTGCTGAGCCAAATAAGACAAGTCAGGGTGAAGAAGTGACAGCCAAAGAAAAGCTTACCACGAAACGGAAAAGTTATGACAAATCAGACTATGAGGCAAAAAGAAAGCGCAGCTTTATGGTTTCATGGACAAAAGAATTTCTGTGGCTGCAATATGACGAGCTAAATAACCAGGTCTACACATAAGTGGTCCGCAGGTGCGCATTCGCTGTCAAAATAAAAAACGCGCACAAGATAAGAAGTTGCAACGCCTGTTTGCATACATAAGATTTTCAGGAGGAGGACAGACATTTGTTTAGAACTCATAAAGATGTCGAAGAAGCTCCTTTAAGCAATTACTTTGGTGTTCCTCCACCTCCAAAGAAATGTCAGGAGTCCGAACCACAAAAGAAGCGCGTATTCTCGGAAAAGTGGTTGCAGGAGGTGAGCTGGCTTCAAACAAATGATGAACGCACAGAGAGGTGGTGCAGAATGTGCCGTGAAAATTTAATAAATGACAAATTAATAAAAAGGCATGAACATTTTTTTTGTATCGAAAAAATATCGAACCGTGACACCAAAGTATCGAACCGAACCGAACCGTGAATTTTGTGTATCGTTGCACCCCTAATAAATAAATATATATATATATATATATATATATATATATATATATTTACTGATAATAAATGCTATGTTTGTTTATTTGTTTATTCAAAAGGAACCCCATTAGCTTCCACAACAGATGTTGCTCGTCTTCCGTCAAATACTCACATAAAATATTACACAATAAAGTGGATTCAAAATATCCACATAATTTTACATCCACAGTGGGGTTTCACAATTAAAATATGAGCAATCAATAATAACAATAATAATAATAATAATATCAATAACACTGAGACACATTACACAAATTTCAAAAACAAATCATCTCTTACAATATTTACAACAAATAAAAGCTCTGTAAATCGGCTTTTAAGTGTTCATTGAAGTTTTGAATAGTTTCTAATTCTGTAATTTTATGAGGCAATTTATTTCACTTAAAAGTTGCTCTAAATATAACAGTTTTACAAAAAGTTACTTTTAACTCGAGGATTACCTAAATTGCAGTTTGTTGAAAACTGTAATATGATTATGTATTTCATCTGGATACTGCAGCTGAGCAGAAAAAAAATGTGGTGTGTTTAACAGAATTGCTTTCTTTATAACTACAAGTATTAAATCCCAGTTCTTTGTATTCCCTACGACAAAGAAAGACACGGCTCAAAGTGGTCAAAGCTCAAAAAATGATCTTTATTTTCTCCAGGAATGGAGACCTGAACACACGAACACATAAGCTCAGGTCTGAAGCACAAACAGGAGGTCTAGTTATTTATATACTTCCTCTAGACGTCACACACACTTTAAGTTTCGATCAAAGACTCTGCTTAGATTCACTTTCTGGCTGCAGCTCCTATTTTCTGCAAAAACATGTAGTTTCCTGTCAGTACTTTTTGGCACAGATTGTACTGTGACAAAGTGGAGGAGCAGTTGCAATGCTCTCCATTTGTCCCATATGTGTTTTTGCACATTGTACACATTATTCTGTTTCTATGTATTTGCTATGATTTGCTATTTGTCAAGTAACATTGTTGCACTCACTATCCCGGGTTTGTTTGGGTAAGCGTTTTGTTGCCGGCAAATCAAACATTCTGCAAATTAAGCTAAATACTCAGTTACATGTTTCTTTATATTTTTATTATGTTACAGATTAAGTCATTTGTTCATACATACTTTGTTTGTCTTTTCAGTCTTCATGAGGGTCAGGTGAGGGGAAAAACCCACCTAGCATTTCCTCATTTTAAAGTCCTGATGATGTCACATATGACATCAGCAGGTCAAACCAAGTGGAGGGGTTTCTTTTTCCATAGAAATGCTTCCTTTTGTTGGTGTTAAGGTTTAAAGGGATTTGTTTTTTTGTTTTTTGTTGTTTTTTTTTTCTTCTTCTTTCTTTTTTACTCTGGCACACACTTTTGCCTCTTTTGCTCATTTTAATGTGTGATTAGTGCACGATCAGGTTGCCTTTCATGTAGGGCTGGGCTATATCATACCGTTCACGGTAATACCGGTATAATGTTGGGCAACGATAAGAAATTCAAATATTACGATAGAATATAGGTAAAACACGCTTGCGCAGTGCCTTTGTTTTCATACGCACATGGAGGAAAAAGCATGGCGGCGACGGAGAATGAGAAGGGTGAAAGCAGATCGTTGAATGAAACAGATGAACCAGAATTGGTTTGTAAAAATGCTGCAACTTCAGTTGTGTGGAACTGGTTTAGCTTTCGTCCGTCAGATACACAACAAACACTACTTGTGGTAGAGCATGCTAGCAGGCCGTCGTTATTACCGTGTTTTTTGGAAAATACGGCACACTTAAAATCAATCCTTTGATTTTTCTGAAAATCGACAGTGCCCCTTATAATCCTGTGTGTCTTATGTAAGAATTGTTGTTTACCAAACTGATTATTGGAAGAAGTTGCTGTTGGAGGCGGTTTTGGTACCATTCTTTATTCATGGCTGTGTTTTTTGGCAAAATTGTGAGTGAGCCCACTCCTTTGGATGAGAAGCAACCCCACACATGAATGGTCTCAGGATGCTTTGCTGTTGGCATGACACAGGACTGATGGTAGCGCTCACCTTTTCTTCTCCAGACAAGCATTTTTCCAGATGCCCCAAACAATCGGAAACAGGCTTCATCCGAGAATATGACTTTGCCCCAGTCCTCAGCAGTCCATTCACCATACTTTCTGTGGAAGATCAATCTGCCCCTGATGGGGGGTTTTTTGGAGAGAAGTGGCTTCTTTGCTGCCCTTCTTGGCACCAGGCCATCTTCCAACAGTCTTCGCCTCACTGTGCGTGCAGATGTGCTCACACCTGCCTGCTGCCATTCCTGAGCATGCTCTGCACTGGTGACACTCTGATCATGCAGCTGAATCGTGTTTAGGAGACGATCCTGGTGCTTGCTGGACTTTCTTGGATGTGCTGAAGCCTTCTTAACAAGAATTGAACGTCTTTCTTTGAAGTTCTTGATGATCCTATAAATTGTTGATTTAGATGCAATCTTAGTAGCCACAATATTCCTGCCTGTGAAGCCATTTTTATGCAACGCAATGATGGCTGCACGCGTTTCTTTGCAGGTCACCATGGTTAACAATGGAAGAACAATGATTTCAAGCACCACCCTCCTTTTAACATGTCAGGTCTGCCATTCTAACCTGATCAGCCTGACATAGGCATAGACTGCATCCCAATTCAGGGTCTGCAGTCTTAAAGGTACATCACAGCGACAGCGAGGCTGTCCCAATTCAAAGGCTACTCGAAATGCAGCCACAAATGCGTCCTTCATTTCCCTGAATTTTAAGGATGTGGCGGTGTAGACTTCATGGCCCAACATATCCCAGACTTCATAGCGCGGCGGTGAGTGTGGATAAGTTTGCCGAAAAAAACGGAAGCGGAGCAGCCAAAGACTAAACTTTTAAAAGTAAGTACTGAATATTATGTCACTTATTTATGTGCAAATGTTGAATAATGAAGAACATTAAAACATTACTGTTGGCCACATGTCAGCAGAGTTATGTGACATTAGTGATGTTTGTACTAACTTGGTTTTAAAGCCTTTACTTTAAAATATTCACTGTTCAATAGTCGACCTTAATCTTACAGAGAATGTGATGATTTTATGGATAATTAAAGTCAGTCATATATCCACAAACACAAGCTGAAAGTCAGTGATGCTGCTCGGTTTGCATTCCTGAATATCACGGCACAAACAGGATTCACTGCACTGTTAATGTTAGCTATGTTATATTGCTGCCTCTGTTCGGTGGTGTCGAGCCAAACGGACTTTAACGTGTGTTTGAACGAGCTGACGGTTCACTCATTAAGCTGAAAGAAAGATGCTTTAATCACAGGAGTCACACGTGTCCACTGTACCATCTGGGAACTCGTCTCGTTTAACATTCGTAATAACACTAAATCCTCCTGTTTGTAGCAGTGTAAACACCTGAGACCCTCACCTGTCTGTCTGTCCTGCACTCTCTCTCTGTTTCTTTCTCTCTGATTGTGGAATAAAAGTGTGAACATGTATTTATAAGTTACACTTGTGTTTGAATCCTGCAGCTTATCACACATTTGATTTCCATGTGTGACAACTGCAAGTGTCCAGAGTGAGGACAGACTGAGGGACCCACTGCTGCACATCATCTGTGAGGCTTTGCACCCCTGATGATCCACCAGGACAAACTCAGCAGTGTGTGAGGAAGAGGAGGAGGAAGAGCCAGCAGCAGCTGACAGATGGAGAGAATAGACAGACTGTTCCCTGTTTGTGAAGGACTGCTAGAAAAGTTTAAAAGAACCAATTGTCTGTCCTGAATCAGTCTTATTAGGTAATGTTCAAATAATTGTATCATTCCAGTGTTTTCAGTGTGGGAGAAAGTACTTAGGACCTTCAAGTTACACACTATGAAAGGCAGCAAGAAGTTTAATGTTCAGAAACCTAAAGTATGTATCAGCAGCAGAATGGAGCTATAAATAAATGTTTGTTTCAGTTCTATGAAGCTTTGAGTATTTTGGATCAGTAGTACTGCTGTGTTTGTTGCATCATATTGCTGTAATTGTTTATATGCTTTATATATTCTGAGGTAAGTTGATCTATAGTGTTACATCATATTCTATAAGGATGTTATGTGTTTGTATACTTTCTGCCCAGTTTGACCCATTTAGCAGAAGTCAGCCTGTTTAAGGCTCTGATATCTATTCTCTATGACTTAAAGCAGTTATGACATGGTCTGATTTTCTCACCCAATAAAGGAATATTTAATATATCAGTCTACTCTTCATTCTATCAGAAACAGTTATCACAGCTCGTATAATTTGCTTTTTACACATATATGTAAGCATTGAGCCAAATTTACTAATGCCAACAAATTAAACAAACAATATTTGTCTCTTATGTATGATACATCTATATAGACACTGTCAAAGAAACTTGTCTTTGAGTGAAGTGATTAATATAATAACTATAATATTGGCCATATTATAGTTACATTACCAAAGTGAGATGACTTTAGTCTCATGAACAACATTAGCTAATTGTTATTTACTAACTAATCTTAAAATGACTGTTCAGTACAGACATGAAGCTCAACAATCATGTTTTACAGTCCTGTGGTCTCAGCCTCAGATACTTATTAAATCACACAGAGCTCATGTAGAAACAAATGAACAAAATATGTTCTCCTTCATTTCTGTCAAACAAAGCTGTATGAAACGTTTCCAGCTGTTAGTATCATGGTTGCTAGGAAACCTGGGCAGCGCGATGGAGGCTAGACCGTCCCATTTCACAAGCCTACAAGCCTCGCACTTCCGGCCTTAGCGGTCTTTGAGTACGCGGCCCTTGAGGACCGTTGAGGCTGCGTACTTTAAAGCTGCAGAACCTGAATTGGGATACAGCCATGATGATCTCCAGCCTTGTGCTTGTCAACATTCTCACCTGAGTTAAGAAGCCGATTACTGAAATGGTCTCAGCAGGTCCTTTGATGACAGCAATGAAATGCAGTGGTAAGGGGTTTTTTTTGGGATTAAGTTCATTTTCATGCCAAAGAAAGACGATGCAATTCATCTGATCACTCTTCATAACATTCTGGAGTGTATGCAAAATGCTATTATAAAAACTTAAGCAGCAACTTTTCCAATTTCCAATATTTATGCAATTCTCAAAACTTTTGGCCACGACTGTATAACCTCTTTTTAAGTTTTGTGGATATTATACATGGTTATGCTCAGGATATGTCAGCCAATTTCCAGTGGAAATGCCTTTTGGTTAAACTGTCAGCAAGCAATTTGCATTTGCACTGTTAACTTTTTATATAACTTTAATGCACATAAAAAACAGCTGCTTGTTTAAGTGAAAATACATTGATGGGTTTTTTAATAAAGTTGTGGAGTTGTAAAGTATTTTGTCTAGTGTCACTTATATCGTCAGTTATATCGTTATCGCAAATTTTCAAATGTATATCGTGATAAATATTTTTGGTCATATCGCCCTGCTCTGTCTGTCACCTTCTGTGTTGAGCTCATCGTTTTCTCTGTAGTGGCTGAGCTGAGTCCAAGTAGCTGAAAATGTTCCTCTGCTGCTCCGTCAGACTCTTCTCCTCCCGCTGATCAGCTGGGACACAAAACAGATCTTTGTTAGGCTCCACACTGCACTGAAGAGTCAAAGTGTCTCATATGTTCATCTGACAAGTAAAAGAACACATTTTTGCTTCCCGAGGTGGGCAACTTATTGGAAACAAACACAAAAGGTTTGAGCACCGATACCTGGCATTGCTGGCATTGAAAGATGCAATGCCAGCAATGTGGATTGTCAAGACTAAAACCAATCATTAAGCAAAGACAACAGGGATCATTTGTTTCTGTTTATTTAGCATTCACAACATTTGTAGTTGCCTTCTGTACAGGGGAAGTCCACGCACACTGTGTGGTACCGCCATCCGCAGAAGGTGCATTCAATCTTTGTAAGAAAAACTAGCTTGTCTGAGACTGAAATGATATTAACAAAAGGAGTGGTGATTTGTAAAACTTCAAGTGTATGATAAGGTGAAAACAAATACACAATTGAATGTCATGTAGTTGAAGGTGTTTTTCTTCTTTTGGAAGACCGGAAAACACTGAAAGTTACAAATGTATTGTGCTTGAAACAAATTCAAAAAAGGTGATAAAGCCAGCTGCACATGTTTGTCACAAGTAAATCTGGCTGTATAATAAACAGAAACAAGTGATCCCTGCTGTCTTTGCTTAATGATTGGTTTGAGTCTTGACAATCCACATTGCATCTTTCAGTGTTTGTGGGTAGATTTGAATGCAACAGTGTAAGTGCAGCCACTCAGACTCTACTCAATGTGGTCATAGAAACAGGTGCAGTAGCGACACAGGCAGAATATGCTTACAGGATGTGATGTGGCTTTGAACTTTTGTTGTCCATCTTCCATTGGTTTTAATTTTGCACTCCAGTATGAACACAAATCCCCCAACCCGAGGATCACCACAACTTAACCTAACAGACCTACACCTTAGTTCACAGATTCACTTTGTCTAAGATTTATTTCAGGGATTTCGCACAACCCAGTATTCAGATCGTGAATACATAATGGGCTTGGATTTACAATATTATGAATGAAATGTGCTCTATTTGGAAGCAGCATGTCCCCCTCCCCTTTCCAGGGGTTGTGTGAGAGTTTAAATCATCAAACTGTAAATTATAAATTGTTATTGATCCCTTTACCCCTGGTCCTAAAGTGTATATTTATTTTCTTACTCTTCTGATTCTTATATTTATTGTTTGTCTTCTTGCACTGCTGTAACTGGAGCCTCGTCTCTCTATATACTGGACAGTATGTAGCGGAGATGACAATAAAGTTTACTTTGACTTCAGCAGCGAGCAGGCGCACCGAGGGCTCTCGCGCTCACTTTTCGTGTATAGAATTTCGAAAAAACATCGGTGCAAATTATAAGTCTGTATCATAATGTCTGGTGTGTTTTATTTTGCGAGTTGGTTATTAGATGCCGCTCCAGCCAGCCAGAGACTCCCCCGCCGCCCCGCCCTCTCCTCCCTGTGCCGCAAGCAGCAGGCGCACCTCGCAAACGGAGGGCGCCCTTACTCCAAGCAAATGGGTGATAGAAAACCGATCGATGCCTACGACATTCCCAATATGCGCTGTCATGATGTCGGGGCAGCATGAGTACGAGCAATTTTATTTTAATTTTTTTTCCGATGCTTGTGATGCCGCCACCCACCACGATGCCGTCCCGGGCAACAGCCCGTGTCGCCCGTATCAAAAATCGCTACTGTCACAAGTTAATCTGGCTGTAGGCTATGGTACTTGGCCAGAGGTGGCGCTGGTTGACTCGACTCCATTTGAGTAGTAAACTGCATTAGTTGTGAAGCAAAAACGCTGAAATCGGAGTAATAACACGTACGAGGGGAACGATGACAAAGACAAGATTCTCCCGATCGTTTACTCTTGCTGTCCTGTGAACACCATCTGCATGAGAATATCACCAGGTAAACCCGCGATATTTTTAAACATTTTGTTGTTCTAGAGGAACAAGACTGACGGAGTGTGTTTGAGGTAACCTCACAAATGTCACAGATGACATATTTGGTGTTTATTTGCTGTTTTGTCGGTAGCGGCTCCTGAAAAGCAAGTCTGCCACACATCTGTTCAACCAACTCCAGTTAACAGCCCACGTGTATACACACACACACACACACACACACACAGCCCTTTTGAATGTTGGCAAGTATGTGTATGTGGTGTTAAATAGGCCTGCACCTCACGTGACGCCCAAAATTGTACAATACTGATGCTTGAGAGCGCGCGTGTGATGCAAGTATGTGTAGAGTGTTAAGCGCGTGATCAGTGGTGAGAAAAACATCTCACGAAACTTGACCTTTCTATACTCGTGGCTCACTTGCACTTCTAATCTATTCGTTTGCACACTTACACACATCCAGCTGTGGTTTCCTGCTTTGCTGCAATCTGGAGAGCCTCGCCTTTAACGGTCTTCTCTCACAGAGAGCAACAGAAAACTTCGTTCAGAAAACTTCAATAAACTCGAGATTGACTGAACTCAGTTCAAAGTTACCTTGACACTAACCTTTAGATGTGAGAGGTAGTGATGGTCCGCTTGAAGCTGACGCTTCGGTGCTTGTGTCAAAAAGATCAACACACTGCTTCAGAAGCATCGTGTCGAGGCTTGATTCGTTTGGCCAGAGTCACGTGATTAGTGACGTCTGAAGATTTAGAACGTACCCTTTTTTAAATTGAACTTTATTGAAACACAATAAGTATACAACATACAAACAGATGAAGTTTACAAAAGAACAGAACATGAACATACAAAACCAGGGATAAAAAAATTATTATATGAGTAGGCGAAAAAATCAACATATAAATATTGTTCTGAGAGCCTTTTTGTTGGTTGAGTCTGAAATTGATTGAATGTACAATTCCATATCCTTATAAAAAAGACAGAAATATGGTGTTTTATTAATAAACTTACATTTATGGATAAAAAAAAATAGCTAAAAGTATTAACAATTTTTTTTATAGAAAAACATTTATCATTCTTCCTGGAAAACTTAAATAAACAGAATAAAACATTTTCCCTCATAAAGAAAACTCCCTTTAAATATGGACAATAACAAAACTGCTAAATTCCTTCCAGAATCTCTGTGTAGAGGAACAATACCAAAAAAGATGTGTCACAGTTTCTGGATGATCCCCACAGAAAGTTCAATTAGTATTTATGTCTCTTTTAAATGTTACCATATAGGGACTGGCAGGGTAACATTTATGAAGAATTTTATATGAGATTTCCTTCACCTTGTTTGCAATTAGATATTTATGGGATCATCCAGACTGTCTTCCAGGTGATATCTGGAACATGTCGGTTCCAGTAAGATATTATATATATGGGAGAGACATGATATCTTCTTGGAATAAACTACGTATTCTCTTATTGCTGTTACCAAGTTCCTGTGAAAAGCAGATTTTTCCCACTGCTGACTCAGCTGGATCAGGGAGACTGACTCAGGTAGTCACTGGCAATGTTGAACCTGGAACAACATTTATTATGATGATGTGGGAACAACACCGACACGAGGATATCAGATCATTCCAGGATGCAGGTCAAAGGGAAAGTCCCTGGGACGCTTCCGGTTATGTTTCCATCCGGCGTAGTCATCTGACCGGTCCGTGCTATATCGCCCCTCTTGACCCGGAGTGGTATAACGTTTTGTAGAAAAGTTCGATCAATTCGCTCGCTCTCTCCCTCTCTTTCTCAGTCTTACAAAAATAAATTCTCTGGGTTTTTTTTCCTCATACATTTATGGTACCCGACGGAGGAAGCATTGACCAGGATTGAACCGACGGTCGTCTGACTCCTTGATGTGCGTAAAACAAGGCCATTTTCTTTTAGGGTTTCTGTCTATTTTCTATTTATTTTCTGTTAATGGGAAAACCTGTTGTAAAAGTAGCTATAAAAATGAAGAAAAACTCTTTACTTTGGTATGAGTGGCTGCACAAAACCAAAATACCTCATTGGGGTGTTTTAATAAAATTATTTAGTTCTGAGTTCTGAATATGTGCGCGGTGCTTTTTTTTTTCTACTAAGGGTTATTTTACACGTACTAGGAGTTGAGACCTGCATGAAATTCTTTGCTAGGTTACAAGCATTAAGAAATACTAATATTGATTAGAGGGTTTTTTGACCCGCGGTGTGTGCAAAATAAGACAGTTTTCTTTTAAGGATTCTATTTTCTGTTAATGAGAAAACCCGTTGTAAAAGTAGCTCAAAAGATGAAGAAAAACTCTTTACCTTAAAACTCTGATAAGGAGTGGCTGCACCAAACCAAAATATCTCATCGAGGTGTTTTAATAAAATTATTTGCAATAGAGTTCTGAATATGTGAGCGGTGCTTTTTTCACTAAGGGATTTTTTTTTTTTACACATACGAGGAGACGAGTGGGCAGCCTGTAGGTTAATATAAGAAAGTAAAATACATCCGCTATTGTAAAAAGAAATGGCTCTCTACAAGCAATAGAAAGTCCTTCTTTTCATTACAAGCGTTGGTGTAGCATGCCTCCACCCGGCACTATAAATATAAATACAATCCGTTACTAGTCAGATAATCTTAAAGGTTTTTATTTTATTGCGCCTGTAATAAGATTAACATTAGAAAGCAAAATAAAGCCACCATTGCATCTGGTGCTTATTAAGAAGTGTATTCTGCTCAGTCAATCGAAGGTCTCAAGCTTTGTTTGGCGCGAATGTCCAGGCAATCTATTGTAGGTGACTTGGAGCAACAGGAGGTTAAAACTGCATACACGCTTACACACACATGACTTAAAATAGGCCAGGCCGAAGGCCTGAAATTCCTTTAGCTTCTAACTGCAATTGAGTTTGCTTAGAAACAGATGACAGAAGACGAGTCAAGAAGAGGACAAGCCCACAGGGACCATCTGGGCTTGAAACTAATTGCCATGTATGGAAGAATGTGATAGAAAGAGGAACTTCTTTGTCTGTCTTTAGCTTTTTAATTGACCATTTACTGTAACTGATGCATGTCATATTCTTGTTAACGCATGAAGGGGCGGGACCCTGTTCAATTAAAAGCAGTCTGAAGGGTATTTTAGGGTGAAGATCGACGCTGATGTGTTGCAGCAGACATCTTTCCGCGCGTGTGTTTAAATAAAATCATTGTTTAACTGCACTCTTCTGGGCCTCTGTTGGTTTGTTCTACTGCTCAACATTTCGAATTCGGGACAACAGAAACTTGGTAACAGCAATAAGAGAATACATAGTATATTCCAAGAAGATATCATGTCTCTCCCATATATATAATATCTTACTGGAACCGATATGTTCCAGATATCTTTTTTTTTTTTTTTGTGCCTGTCCCGTTTGGCTCTTTTGCCATCAGAATTATTGTCTAAAGGCGAAGAAAGATGCCCAACGGATTTTCTTTACCAAATTGACCATCCCAGCTTTGCCGTAATGGTCCATTTGATTCACCTTTTATCCTTTATTTTATTTTCACTTGCTGAATACGGGACAGACTTGACTGGGGGAAAGAAAAGGGAGAAAGAAAGAGGGAAAGAAAAACAGTTGAGAAGAGGGACGGGGGAGAAGGGCAAAAAACAAAAACCAACAGAATAAGCAGAAAAAAAAAATACATATATCGATCACCTGGATCACCTGTTGAGAAAGAAAAAAGAAAACAAGCAGAAGAAAACGACAGTAATACAATAAACAACATCACAATGATATATGGGAATATGACAGTAAATACTAAATATTAAACATTATTGTGCAGCACGTAAGATCGACAGCACAGTGTGCTTTGAGGTAGGAGCCAAAAAGGGTGTAGTTTGTGTGTGTGATCACCCGTGTGTACACCTGTGAGCATGGACGCGCTTGTTTTCTTAAAAGGTTCCTTCATGTAATGATCTGCTAGAGGGTGTGGGGGGCCACTGCCCCGTCCTCCAGGGCATGAAGCAGGTATGGAGGAGATCAAAACTCCAGACATCCAGAGGCCCCCAGAACACAAGAGACCAAGGAAGACCAACAGAGGGGCAGCTGCGCCACTATCCCAGAAAGAGCTGAGGAGAGTCCCAGATGAGGGGTCACTCAGCAGCCACGGAGCAGAAGCCAGGGGGGGTTGCAGTGATGTGCCCGTGAGCTCCGCCGGCAGCCAGCTGTGCCTGAGTGACCGAGCCCCAGGCCGAGAGGCCGGGGGCACCCCACCTCCGAAGTGGCCCAAGCGAGCCCCAGGCTCCAGGTCTCGATAAGCAGCCGCCAAGGAGTGAGCCGGTGTGTACCCGGACCCCCACCCCCGGACACAAAGAACCACCAACGCACCGATGTCTGAGGGAGTCCGCCCCCGGCAGGGGAAGTGGTGGGGGGAGATAGGCCTCCAAACCTTGGAGGGCCTGAGATGTCCTCAGAGAGGTGGCGTCTGATACCCAACCTGACATATGGACACAGACATACAGGCACACACAGATACAAACATCCATTCCCACCCTCATGCTCTCATATGTACTTACTCCACACTCAACCAACGTGGAGACAGACATAAAGAGACGCTGTACACACAATCACACTCCCCAAGCGTACTCTACGAACCGGGTCTAGGTACCCTTGCCCCTGGAGGGGGGAACTGCACCCAGACCCAGGTTGTGTTACCCTTTTCCCTGCGGTGGGGAGAAGCAGACCGCCCCGACTCCGCAGCAGCAGGGAGGCCCCACATTCCGGACCCCAGTCGGACGGCCAACTCCTCCTCCTAGCCCCCCTGCTCCAGCAGGCCGCAGAGAACGAGGGTGAGAGAAGACTCCTAACCTCCCTCCACCCGCTCATTGTAGTGTTGATGTATGTGTGTTCTAAGGTGCATTTAAAACCCAGGAGGGCATAGGAGCTACCTGCCAGAGAGCAGCAGGTAAGCACATAGTCCCTCCTGCTAGCCCTCAATGTCTACGTGTATTTAAAATTGAGAGGTGGGCAACGACGCCAGGGGTGAGGTGTACACCCTGATGGTAATTGGGATTCCGTGTAGCGTGCCCACCCCCAAGATCCTATATGTATGTGTAATGAGATTGTGAGTAATGTGAATGTCTAAGTTGTGGGATAAAATTGAGGCAGAGGCAGCCAGAAGGGGACGGGGGGGGCGGGGGGGGGGGGGGGGGGGGTTACCTCCTCTGCACCCTGGTGACACACCCCTACTCCAAGGCCCTGCATGTGTGGGTGGTTGTGGTGGAGCGGGAAGAGGGAGGCAGCTGGAGATGGGGAGGGAAGGAAGGGAGGGGCAAGTGACCTCTCCCTGGGGCCAGCTCCCCCGCTGACCCCAGTAGGCACCCCCATACTCCGCGACCCGCCAGGGAAGGGGGGCCCAGGCCCATCCGAACCGGGGCCCAGTGCAGCGGCGCCGCCTGGCCCCACAGAGCCCGGGGCAGTCCACCCAACCCCACCACAGAGAAAGCTGCACCCACCCCATCATCCACTCATCTTCCAGACTACATAAGACAATAGACGCCCAGGCTGAGATCTTCCTCCACCTCTCCTGTATCTCCCCCTCTTGCAGAGAGAGTTCCTGAGAGAGGAAAGCTCCTGCAAGATGTAACAAACCCCCCCCCCCCCCCCCCACCAGTTGAAGAGCCCCCCAGGTGGCTCAACGCACCGGCGGCACCCTGCGCCAGGGGTGGGCCCCCATACACCCACCCGCCCACAACCCCGGCAACACACCAACCAGGACCCAGGCCCCCGAGGCCCGGCCAGGGCCCCAGGCCAGAGCCGGAGCGCCCCCAGAACCTCACGCCCGTCCCGGACCCACCCAAGGGCAGCCAGGCTACCAGGTCAGTAACCCACGTCCGTCAGCACAGACCCTCCCCTAGCCCTGCTGCACGTAGCCACGAGGAAACCGTCACCCAAGAGCCAACAGAGCCCCTAATTGGCCATGACCGCTACCCCGGGTTGAGCCCCCCAAGGAAGATGCTCCCGGGGAACCCCCTGACGCCCTAAGCCTGACCCTACCCCCACACCAATCACAACAGTGAAGGCGAGACCAAAATATTGACCCCCCCACCCCCACTAGGTGATGGAGCTGATCAGAGGAGCCCAGAGCGATTGATCTGATGTGGTGGCAGAGGCTGTATCAAGACTAATGTAATCTAATAGATAATTTCTATATTGGTTAGAATTAAGATTATTTTTATTTTTCCAGGTCATGAGGACTGTTTTCTTGGCTATGCATAGGGCAATGAAAACCATATGGGCTATATTCTTATCTGTAGTGACATTATCTAAACTGCCCAACAAACACACTAAAGGGGAAGTTGGAATGTTACATTTCAGACACTTTGATAAGTCTTCACATATCTCGCACCAAAACTTCTTAACCAGTGGACAGAAGCAAAGAGCGTGGATATAATTGTCCGGTGTTTTGGTTTGACAGTGTGAGCAGTTGTTGGTAGACGTAAAGCCCATCTTGAACATCCGATGACCTGTATAGTGCACTCTATGTAGTATTTTGTATTGACTTAATTGAAGACTGGGATTTCTAATTAGATGAAAGGTTTTTAAGCAAATCTGAGACCAGAGGTTTTGGTCTAAGTTAACTGATAAATCCGCTTCCCATTTTGCAACAGGAAGTGATATTGATTCATCTGTTTTAGAAAGCATTCTGTATATTTTGGATAGTAATTTGGGGGTTTTAAGAGTAAGAAATTGAACCACACTTGGTGGTGTTTGTAGTTCAACTTGACCCGGTTTAAATTTCTTTTTTACTATGGATTTAATTTGTTGATATTCTAAAAATCTTTTCTTGTTGATCCCATATTGTGTAACTAGTCTGTCAAATGAAATAAATGCTGTTCCTTCTAGTATATGTTCTAAATATTTGATTCCTTTACCACTCCAATCTGAAAAGTTTATCATATTATTGTTTTGTAATATGTCAGGGTTGTTCCAGATAGGTGTACGTTTGCATGGGATTAATGAAGACTCCGTCAATTTTAGAAGCTCCCACCATGCTGTCAGAGAAGAGCTGATGCTGATGCTTTTGAAGCATTCATGTCGTTGGATGTGTGAGCTGATAAATGGTAGATCTGAAATCTCTAAATTATTGCCAAGTGCTTGTTCTACATGTAGCCAAGTTTCATCTAAGAGGGTATGTTTTAGCCATCCTGAGATAAACTGAAGCCTGTTGGCTAAGAAGTAGTGCTGAAAGTTAGGTAGTTCTAATCCTCCTTTATTCTTGGTCTTTTGTAGTGTTTTTAAGCTTATGCGTGGGGGTTTATTTTTCCAAAGGAATTTGGACATACATTAATCTAGAGATCTGAACCAATCTTCAAGTTCAAGTTCAAGTTCAAATTTTATTCGCCACATGCAGAGATGTAGGTTGCCCTGCAGTGGAATGAACCCGCCCCCCGACCTTACACACACAACGCAGACATCACATGGGGATACAAGTCAGAGAACGGTTGATACAGAAAAAACCACTGAAATGGACATTACAATGGGAAAAAGTACAAGAGGAAAAAAAGAGACCTCTTGTGGCGGTTTAGTTGGGATCATTGAGAATAAATAATTTATTTTTGGTAATACTATCATTTTTATAGTGGCAACCCTTCCCATGAGTGATATGGGTAGACATTTCCACCTAGCCAGATGACCTTCTACTTTCTTTAAAAGTGGGATATGGTTTAATTTAGTTAGATCTGCAAGCTTGGGAGAAACATTAATACCTAAATATTTTATATTTCCCGATTGCAGTGGTGTGGAATAGGAATTATGGAAGGAGCAATTAATCGGAAGGACCGTAGATTTTGACCAGTTAATTGAGTAATCTGATATTCTTGCAAAAGAGTTTATCAATTCAATCACCCCAGAGATATTGGTTTGTGAATTTTGGAGAAAGAGTAACACATCATCCGCATAAAGGCTGATTTTATGTTCCACGTTCTTGCATTTTATGCCCTTAATTACTGAATTCTGTCTAATTGCTGCTGCTAGTGGTTCAATAAAAATTGCAAACAGTGAAGGGGGGAGTGGGCATCCCTGCCCGGTGCCCCTCAGGAGACAGAAGCTGGAGGATGTCTGATCATTTGTTCTGACACAAGCTGTTGGGGAATTATATAATATTTTTAACCAGTTAATGAAGAGGATCCAAAACCAAATTTGTGTAAAGTTGCAAATAGACATTTCCAGCTAACGCTGTCAAATGCTTTTTCTGCATCTAAAGAAAATATTGTAGTTTCAAGGTTTTTACTGTATGAGTAGTCTATCAAATTAAGTAATCTATGTGTATTTGTTGATGAGTGCCTACCTTTTATGAAACCAGTTTGGTCAGGATGAATTAAGAGGGGGGTTATTTTCTCCAGTCTCTTTGAGAGAGCTTTGCAGATTATTTTAAGTTCTACGTTTATAAGGGATATTGGACGATAGCTTGAGGGATATACAGGGTCTTTGCCTGGTTTTAGCAGGAGATTAATGTTTGCAGAATTCATATTTGATTGAAGTCTGCCCTTTTCTTTGATTTCCAACAACGTTCTGTAGAAAACTGGTGCTAGAATTGTCCAGAATTCTGCAGGAAAGCCGTCTGGACCTGGAGCCTTATAAGTATGCCTTATTGGGCATACTTATTAGGGCTTCCTGGAGTTCACCTGGTGTCAGTGGTGAATCCAGTGCCATTGCTTGAGTGTCTAATAATTTTGGAAGAGTTATGTTAAGTTATGTTGTCTTTAGCTGTCTGTTTTTTCTCCTCGCTGGATGGTGATTGACGGGATTCGAGAATAATGCAAGAGCAACACCAAGTAAGTACTGTACAAAGAAGAGCGCTGTAGCTGCGCGGGTTCACGCGAGCACGGTTGAGCGGGTTTCACGCGGACCTGAGCCGTGCGGTTAATTGCAGGTTTATAAGGGAAAGAGAGCGACAGCTCCTTAGCTGCGCGGGTACACGCGAGCACGGTTGCGCGGGTTTCACGCGGACCTGAGCCGTGCGGTTAATCGCAGGCTTATAAACAAAAGAGAGCGACGCCTATGCTGTGCGGTTTCACGCAGGCAGGTGCATCTCAGTGACTGCGCGGGTACACGCGAGTCCAGGAGCTCAACGGCCATGCGGGTTCACGCAGGCTGGGAGAAATTAACAGGCCTATTTGTGTTGTTTGTGTACGTCTGTGTCAATTGTTAAAAATAATCTGCATTAAGCTTAGGGTTGCTCAAATTCAGTACAATGACATATGAGCTGAAGTAAAATAGGTAAATATATGAAGTGCATAGAGGCATTTGACCTGTTTGAAAGACTGTCGTCTTATTATGAGCCATTGTTGAGATATAGAGCACACCTGTGAAAACAACTAATATGCTGAACCCTGTATGAAGCGGCTGAAAACTACATGATGGAGAAGCTGAATTGAATATGAAAGTGCAAGTCTTTGCCACTGTGGGCAAAGCACGCAACCACTGTGTGAGGTTGCGTTGCGGTCTCTTCTGAGCTGATGAGCAAGCTACACATTATCAGATCGAGAGCTGGCTGAGAACTCCTCAAAGAGAGGGAAACAGAACTATGATAACTGTGATAACTGGAGTGTGCAGAGTTTCCGTGAGCAGTTTTCCTGCATCTTGACTCATGTGTGTAGAGTGTTCATAGCATCAGCATCATGTTTTTGTTTATTTGTTTTGTTGGGTTGAAAAATAAATAAACTTGTAATCATACTTATGGATCACCATGGCACATGCCATGGGCCATATGATTTATTTACGCAGATGAAAAAATTGTGAATGTGTCTGACGTCACAGTGTTTTTGTGCGCTGTGTAAAAGTAATTGCCTCTGATTGTGAGAGCGGTGATTCTGCAGGTCACCAGCTATTGTAAAGGGAAAAAAAGGAGTAAAAAAGAGACAAAATTTACATTGTAGATGAAAAATAATCATAGGAAAAAGGTTTTGTGTTGATCAGCCAAGAACAATCTCATTTTCTGCTTTTAAGAAAGGACAGTTCACAAAAACAGAGAGAGAGAGATGTGTGTTGATTAAGCAGGGATGATAACAATGAAAGTGTCTTAGTTTGTCACTTTCAGGTGAAAAGCAGACCTGAATCAATTTTCCACATGCAGCGGTCGGAAGAAAGTTATAGTTTAACATCATTGGAAACGTTCAGGCCAAGTTTGAGTGTAGTATAGAGTATAGTTTTGAATAAGCTGACTTATTTACAGCTCCATGTGTCCCTCAACCTCACAAGCGAGCTCTCACTCCTCCCTGAAGACAAGGAATGCAGCTCCAAAGAGCAATAACATGGCAGATAAAGAGACAGCAGCAAAGTCCTGAGCAGAGACCCAGCAAGCAGCAGCAGTGTGGACAAACAGCATTGGAGAAGAAAAGCAAAACCATCATCCTGACTGATTGGATGAATGGCACTGTGTTTCCAACAAGCTGCAACTTCACTGTGCATGTGACAAGAACATTTGAGGAGAACTGAGGAGACTGTTGGAGTTTGACATTTGCCACTTTTGGAGTAAAATGGCAAGAAGAGACAGTGGAACACAGGACAAAGCTGAAGGACAACTGCCGGCTATTGGACTGTTGAAGTGGGAGAGGACAACAGAGTGAGAGTAAGTAGAACACAGAGGAGTGCTGTTCTTTAATGTGGGAAATCAAAATTGGGTTAGCAAACTTGGGGAAAAGAAAACTGACTGCTTAAATTGGAAAATTGTAAAGGAGACTGAAACACTGCAAAAAGATACATATACAAAATCACACACACAAGCAGAACATGCATTAACTCATGAAGATTAGACAGCATCTTAAGCATGTGAGTCTGTTTACCATCTTGTCCAAGTCACTTAGTGTGATGCAAAGACCAGTGGACCCATAGCACATCAGTTACAAAATGATCAAATAACAGCAGAGAAATGTGTAGGAAAGGCAGCTTTAAGAACATGCCCTGCTGGAGATGCAGCTCCACAGACATTGATTAAACCTGCCTAATAACACAAACACACATGTAATGAAAATCAGCTTGTTATCTCTCATTAGTGTTAAAATAGCGTGAATTTAACAGACACTTGTTATCAAATGCTCAATTTATCCAATGCAAAAAATTGACTCTCCGGGTTGCAGGACAACAGTTTAACTTTTGTGGGAAAAAAGATTCTGGTTTGACCAACCAGTGATCAGACAATAAATTTAGTTGTTAATATAGTAAATTGGGAGATGCTTCCTGCTTGATTGATGCAGCACAAGTAATTTACTGTATGAGGGAAATTCTATTTTGGTGATAGAACATGCATTTCTGTTGTCCTGTCAACTCAGTGGGTTAATAGCTGATATGCAAATTAGTTGATCGTTCTTAGATTAATGAAAGGTAATTGAATTTTAGCACAAGTGAATGGGATGTGTTGGAGTTTGTTGTGTGTTGAGTGGAGGCTCTAAAACACTGAGTTTCCTGTTTTGGTGTGCGAGTGAATCCTGTACCTAGATACACAACTCTGAATACGTCAGAACAAACTTCTTTTGTGAAGTGCATGACAACATGTCACATGTTTTGTGATGACGGGGAAAAAGAAAAACTGAATAAAATGGGTGTGTGGCCTAAATTAGTGAAGAGCACAGACCTGGGGATTAAACTCATAGCTAATAAGACATTAGGCTTATGTTGTGTGTTGTGCAGCTGATGGTTGGTTTGGAGTTAATCTAGCTGATGATTTTTCTTTTGTTGTGAAGTTGAGCCTGCCAATTAGTATGATGGTAAATCATGCTAATGGTATGATTTACCCTCCTGAGATGAGGAGCATGTGTAATGACTTAACAAGGCCTTTTTATTTTGTTACTTTCACAGTGCACTGAAAGTTTTGTTCGATAATCTGTGTCGTTCGAGCAGATCTGCACAATTAGAACAGAAAGCGCTGTACAACACGTCGTTGAGAAAATTGTTACAAGTGAGCTTCTCCACATTAAAATGGGCTCAGGAGAAAGTCACTTATCTGGGGACAATTAGAAAGTAAGTTCCTGTCCAAAAAGGATTCAGCGAGGTAATCCGATCTAAAGTTCTTCTTTTTCTTTTTGAAATGACGTCATTTTGCTGAGAGTGGAAATCTAAATGCGGCGATAGGTTCCACTATCAGCAAAGAAAGAATGAATTTATGAAAGAACGAATGAAAAATGAGTGAGAGAAAATAAAACTGACTGACTGGTAAAAGCTGACAAAAGCTGACAAGACTTTACTGATGTAACACGACTGTGTGAAGTTAACCCCCACCTGACAAAGGTGCAGATGAATCTATGTGTGTTTCTTTTTACAGGAGCAGAGAGATGACAGCAACATTCGAGGTTGCATGACGATTTAACCTTTTAAATGCCATTTTCTGTATCTGTGCATCCACCAGGGGTGTTATTCATAGGCTTGTGTTGCTCACAGAGATCACTGTGAGAAAGTGTGTATACACCTGCGCAGCGCTAACATTTGCATTTTCTTCTCTACAGCATTACAGTTCTTCTTGTGGTTTGATCATGTGATTTATAACAGGACAACTACTTAATGTTTTTCTACTACAGGATTTCTGGGTTTATGTGTGAAGAAACTGGGTTTATAGGTTATGAGTTGGTGATGCTGTTACACTGTGTTTTTGGGAAAATGTGAAGGTTACTTATGTGAATAACAGGTGAGAAATTTCCTGTGTTGAAAACTAGTGTCACTTCTTTCCACAGCTATGGCTGGTTAACTTTATGGTCTTTTTATAGCACCTCTGGAACCTGTCGACCTGCGCCTGACCACCGGGATGGTCAATGTGTGTTGCTAATGTTTGTTTTTCTAAGAATGCATGTAGAGGATTCAGCAGAAGGACAAGTGACATGAGAAAAACAAATAAGAATGCAGTGTTTATCTAATAGTTGAATATGGGGCTCATTAGCTGGCCACTATTGAGCTCCTAGTAATATATGAGTGGAGTGACTTTGCTTAAGAGAAGTCACCGATTGCATTAATGTTAACTGAGTACATGGGATGATCCATGTCTGAGGCAAATTGTGGTAATAATTGTAATTTACTGATTTGAAAAAACCTGCACTTGATACTTGTCTTGCTGATGTTGAATGCTTTATCACTCTTATGATACAATTGTTTATAAGTGTGAAGTTTGATTTCACTTCCAGATCTTGTTTTCAGGCCATGATGGTGTGTATGCAGGCTCCTGGCGGAGCCGGGTGTTAAGCAAACTTAATATGCAAAACACGCTAACATCTTTTATTGCGGGGTTACGGAGCTACTCTGGAGGAGACACCCTGATGTTGCCTGGGACATGATCTAGCTAACCATTTTCTTTAAGATAGGAATCTAGGTTTGAGTTGACTCATGGGAGTGTCCATGCGTCAAGAGGAGGGGTCCAGGATTGACATTAAACAATGTTTTCTATTATTGTTGCAGTGATTTGTGTGATTAACAGTTCATTTATGGGTATTAAACCTATGCAAGTGGTGCATCCATGTTCAGATGAGGCTTTGATGGCCTATAAGTGAAGTTCACTGAACTAAAGAATGTGGTTTGATGATTGTTGACATGCTCTCCAAATAGAGGTTTTTCCTCCTAGCAAGGAAATACAGGTGCAGCAGTCATCTCCTGAGAAATCTCCAGAGGCCCAGTGAGAAACAAGAGCCATTCCAGGCATAGTTGACAGCCCAGGCAGTGGTTGAGGTCAAAGGTCGAGCTGTTTGGGGCCCATCAGGAGATCAGATTCCGGAGCCACAGCAAGGACCACGAAACTGCGTTGGAATGAGATCTGTGCAAAGGGGGCTTTCCAGAGGCCAACAGAGGAGATTGTGGACAACAGACGGGCACCTGAAGGATGAGGGGAGTGTGCCAAGCTCCATCGACAGCGCAGAGGGAGTCCAAGGATAACATCATGATTCTGTGAAAAGCACAGGAACCAAAAGCTATGGTGGTGATGACAGCAGTTTCCTATGAACATCACCTAATGTTGTGTCACTGTACTGTGCATACGATGACACTCTGAAGACTGCTAGGATCATAACAGCAGTAAGATAACTGGACCCAGCACCCTTTCCACAGAGGATTTTTTCTGCAGAGCACAGACAATGGAGGAGTCATAAATACCCCCCACAGGACAGAGACCTGAAGTGAGGTGATGGGGGTTGGTAGAGGCCATAAAACTTGAGTGCTAAAGAGGTCTGCAGCTTTCAAGATAACCGAGAAGCATGTTGACAAACAACAAAACCAACTGGTATGTTTGACTTTCTATTCTACATACATTTGGACTCTGGTCCTATGGACAATGATGGAAACAACTGGAAGAGACATTTATGACGCCCTGCAGAACTTAAGACATGTGAGACATGTGATTTGCACGCCCAGAGGAGCACCACCAAGCTGGGATGTTTTTGAAAATGTTAATTTCTCTTTTGACTATTAACAATTCATTTGTTTGCTCGTAGGATGCAGTTTGCCATTGGATGAGATCAATGAGGAATGGGATAACTGCTAATACATTTGTTAAACTGTGTACTTTTACAGTAATTTAGGGTGATTGACATATGCAGAGTATAAAAATGTTTGCATTGAAACTGTCAGACATGAGGTGATCATAACTGGGAACTTTTCTAGCATAAAGGTCAAAAAGGGGGGAATGTTAGGTTTTGTATTGTTGATTGTCATTTATGCTTAGAAATATCTACTTATATATGCTTAGAGTTTTATAGTTAGTTTTAGATTGGTAGAGGTGTATAAACGATTGTGTAGTGATAGGATGTGTGATCCTTAATAGTCTGCAAAGGCTTTGTGCGCATTCCAGAGTGTTCTGGCATCCACACCCACACTCTGGGAGCATGGGAGAGGTCGTACCTTCTCTTATTGTTTTATGGTAGGATAAACGTGTCTGTTTTAGGCTAAGTGCCTTTTGTTTAGATGGACTGCTGAACTTCCAGACCAGCAGGTTTAGGGAAGTCTTTATGGGGTCACACTCTGACCACACACACACACAATCCTTTGTTCACATGTATACCTATGTAAGATGTTATATGTTAATGACCCTATGCATATTCATGTTACCACAATAAAAGGAGTGCTATGGGGAACTTGGCTGAGAGTCTGACGGAGGTCAAGTGGTGGAACGACACTTGGCTCCAGGCAGGTCTCCCTCATGCATGAGTAACACGAAGAACTTTGCCTACTTGGTGTTCAATGCTCTTGCTGTGTTTTTAAATTGTCTCATTCCACCGGTGGGCCTGTGCTAGACAGACCCAACACTCACCTTTGGAAACCTGAAATGTCTGCGTAGTCTGCTTCCCTACCACCTTCCTTGACATTTGAGTCTGACTATCTCACATACTGGTTAGTGTAAATGGGACATAGAAACCTTTAAATTTAATCCCTTCACCTGATATCTAGTGTCAAAGAATATCAAATCTGTAAAAGCTGTTTACAGCTATTAAACTATGGAAGAAAGCCAAACTCTTTAAATGACAAATGAAAACTGTTAGATCAAATCTTTTTCTAGACTCATATCAAAAAACAAGAGAAATCCCAAGTTTCTTTTTGACAAAATTAGTGATATTGTCTCCCCAGATGTGGTACCTTTAGATGTACACTCTAAAGTAGATAGTAATAAACTCCTCCGATTATTTGTTGACAAGATAAAAAAAAAAATCTATGCTGAAATCTCCCCAAAGCTTTCTTGTTCTCTGAGTCAGGCACTCCCTTTGTACTCCTGGTCAACTTTTACAACTGCAAAATATATATTGAAATAGCAGCCCTGGTGGACAAAATTAAGCCACCTACAAGCCCCTAAGACATTGTCCCCACTAAGCTCTTCATCAATGCTTTTGACACCATTGGTCCTTCGGTTGGGAACCTTTTTAATGTTTCTCTTCAGACTGGGGTGTTCCCCAGCTTTTTTAAACATGCCATTGTGGAACCAAGGCTCAAAAAACCCAACCTGGATCCAACACTACTTTAAAATTTAATCTCCAAACTCCCATTTATGTCAAAACTCCTTGAGAAGGCAGTAGCTGTCCACCTCACAGCATACTTGGAGAAATATAACTTCAATGACCATTTTCAATCTGGGTTCCGTAAATTGCATTCCACTGAGACAGCACTACTGAAAGTTACTAATGATATTATGATGTCAGCAAACTCCGGAGAATACACAGTCCTAGTCTTGTTAGACCTTACCTCAGCCTTTGATACAGTCAACCATACCATCCTGATAAACGGACTGAGAGACCTGGTTGGGATGTCTGCTCTGTTCTACACCGGTTTTCTTTTGATATATCTGAAAGGAGTTTTAGTGTGTCTGCAAACCAGATCACGTCGGACTCTATAGAGTTGTTGTGTGGAGTTTCTCAAGGCTCTGTGCTGGGACCTATTCTGTTTTTAATATACAATTTCCCTTTAAGCCAGATAATACAGCAGTATCCTTAAGTATCTTATAATTTTTTTGCTGACAATATTCAGCTATATTATTCTTTTAAGCCTGCTGAAGCTCATAAGCTCTCCAATCTGACTGACTGTTTAACCAACATTAAACAATGGTTGAACAATAATTGCTTACAGATAAACCTGGCAGAAACTTTGATTATTGCACCAGACAGTGCAATACCTGATATTAAACGGCGACTGGGTGACTTAGGTTCCTCACAGAAACATAACCTTAGAAACCTGGGTGTTATTTTCGATGAAGCTTTTTCTTTGGAGGGACATTTAAATCAGGTAGTAAGAACCTGCTTTTTTCACTTTAGGCACATTTCTAAACTTAGATCCATCGTGTCAACAAGTGAACTCGAGATGATAATACATGCTTTTGGTCTCTACAAGACTTGAAAACTGTAACAGCCTGTTTACTTGTCTAAACAAGAAAGGGCTAGCTCGTCTACAAGTTGTTCAAAACTGACAGCGAGGCTACTGACCCACTCGAACAAGGGAGCTCATATGACCCCTGTTTTAAAGTCGGTGCACTGGCTACTAATCAGATTTAGGTTCCATTTTAATATTCTAGTTTTAACTTTTACAGGAACTTTTCTCTTTGTGTCCAATATCAACACTGTGACTCCTCAGAGTGTAAACTTTACTTCAGCAAAACCAAAAACTGAGTTGTAAAAGTCGTCACACCAAATGTCTTATGATAACAAGAAAAAATACGTTTTCAGTACACGGCCTGAATTTCTTCCTCAATTTCTTCCTCTTCTGTCAGCTTATGTTGAGATTATTTCAGTTTGTAAATGATCAGATTACATAATTGTAATTTACATAATTAAACTAAGGGGTAAGATGGCTCAAGTGTGTGTGCTTGCTGTTTACCTCTGTCAATTTTCTTACTGTTTGTTCTGTTTCTGATGATTCTTGTTACTGAAATCAACTCAAAACTGGGGAACACCAAAAACCTTTGGATCTTCAGTTTTTTGCCATCAGCTCTCAGAGCTCTAATCAGAAGAAACAAACAGGGTATCCTCTGCTCCTGGCTGATGTTCCTGATTACTTGTTACATAAAGTGCCACCACCTGCTCCGACACACCGCCACAGACATCGGGGTAAACGTGCCGGTCGGCTGGTGAAGTTTAAAGCTTGACTTATCTTTTCTTCAGCGGCCGCTCCAGCTGGCTATGGTCCGTTCTGCCACATCCCAAGGGGTCTCCTGGATCCTGTTATCTCCCGTCTGGTTACTGTTGTGGGCTTAGGTGTCCATAACCCTGCTCACCACTGTTTTTTGCATTGTGGGAGTCATGGAATAAACTTTTTGAATTTGCTCCCATTAACTTGGGCTTCACCAACAACTTCTACCCAGGCTCCAGCTCCAATGAAGATGGCTCTAACAAATGCGTGGTCCTTAGCAAATAAAGCTTCATTATAAATTATTTTTTCCTCCAATGGATTGGATCTCCTTTTTGTGACTGAGACACAGATGAGAGTTGGTGAGTCTAGCATTATTTCTGGACTTTTACCCTCTGACGGCTCATTTCTTAATGCTCCAAGGATATCAGGTAGAGGAGAAGGAATATTGACTGTGTTTAAAAATAACTTTCACTGCAAACAACCCCATGTACCTGTTTAAACAAGTAACAATATTCACTAAATAAGCACTAATAATATATTAATTTTGTAACACACTGAAAACAGTTCATCTAACTGTGACTGTAAACATGTTTCCATTTGTCACTTCAGTTTTTACGCTGAAATACAGGAAATGACATCATGGCTCAAATCTTTATCATTAAAATCTTTCTTTATTTAACATTTGAATTTTTTATTTAACATTTCCAAGATTCAATAACATAAAGAACCCGAACAAGAAAACATTTATGTGGATCAAAATACATTAAAACAAAAACTTTATAATAGGAAACAGAGTTTTCAACCAACTGATGAAAAGAAAGCTAACCACTTGACATGAACACTAAAGCAGGACAGCTTTGAAAGCTTAAAATGGAACTAGGGGAAGAGTTTGATTCACAGCTGCCTCATCAGATTTTTACAGGAGATTCTATCTGAACTCTGTGGAGTCTGATCTCAAGCTTTTTGAGTCTGACCCTGAAACCAGAGGATCTTTCTGTCTCTTCAGATTCACTGTGATCCAGTGATGGGAGTGATTTCAGCCCTGAGTGATCACACTGATGTTTGCACAGAGCAGACAATGAGGTGAATGTTTGGGAACATTGGTAACAGTGAAACAGTTTATTAGTAACGTGGGAACGTTTGTGTTTGGAGTATGAACTGAGATTCCTGAAGCTCTTGTCACACTGGTCACAGCTGTAGTTTCCTTCCATGTGTGTACGTTCATGATAGATACGACCACTTGATTGTGAGAAGCTTTTGTCACAGTGTCTGCACTTGTATGGTTTATCTCCTGTGTGGACTCGTTTGTGTATTTTAAGCTCACCTGCAGTGGTGAAGGATGACCCACACTGATCACAGAGGTGCTTTTTGACCCCACTGTGAATCAGTTCATGTTTTTTTAACTCACTTGGTGTGGTGAAGCTTCTCCCACATTCTTTGCAGTAATTCAGTTTGTCTCCAGTGTGTCTATGTTGATGTGTTTTTAGGTCGGCTTGCCAACTGAAAGTTTTTCCACAGAGGTCACAACGAAAGTCTTTCCCACCACCACAGTGATGACAGGGTTGAGAACTGGATCCATCTGTGTCGCTCTGCTTCTAAACAAAGACAGTGTAAGTCAGTCCTTCAACATTTTTATCCTCAACGTCGCCTGAAAGAAAGAGCATCTCTGCAGACGTCTAATTACATTTTACTGTTTCAGTTAGCACACTCAGTTTACTGGGCTGCAATAACTACAATACTACCACCATAATACTACAGTAATACTAAAATCATAACTGAAATGAAAATCTGAATAATCACTAAGAGCTGCTTTTCCATGCAGTAGAATTGCTAACATGCTAACACAATTTAATGAGCAGAGTTGTTCCACATAAATACATACCTCACAGTAACTGCACTTGTAGATTCTCTTTCTGGTGTGGATCTGTTGGTGTAGTCTCAGGTAATGTGGAGATTTAAAAGTCTTCTCACACAGGTCACATTTATAAGGTCTCTCCTCAGTGTGGTTAAACATGTGTTGTTGTAACTGTGTGTGAGTTATAAACTGTTTGCCACACTGTTCACAACAGTACACATCATGTCCGGTGTGAATGCGTAGGTGTATATTTCGGCTTCCTCTCTGGCTGAAAGTTTTTCCACAGATGTCACAGCTGTATGGCTTAATTCCAGAGTGGGTAAGTAGATGATTCTGTAAGTTCCTACTGTGAGTAAAAGCTCTGCCACACTGATCACAGCTGTACGCTTTAACTCCACTGTGGATGAGTTGGTGTTGTTTTAGGGATTCCTTCCAGGAAAAAGACTTTCCACACAAGTCACAGCTGAATGGTCTCTCTCCAGTGTGGATGACCTGATGCCGTTTTAGTTCAGCCTTCCCAGTAAACTCTTTCCCACACTCGTCACAGCTGTATGCCTTAATTCCAGAGTGGGTAACTAGATGACTCTGTAAGCTGCTACTGTGAGTAAAAGCTCTGCCACACTGATCACAGCTGTACGCTTTAACTCCACTGTGGATGAGTTGGTGGTTTTTTAGTTGACGCTTCAAGGAAAAAGACTTTCCACACAAGTCACAGCTGAACGGTCTCTCTCCAGTGTGGATGACCTGATGCCGTTTTAGTGAAGCCTTCAGAGTAAACTCCTTCCCACACTCGTCACAGCTGTATGCCTTAATTCCAGAGTGGGTAACTAGATGATTCTGTAAGTTGCTACTGTGAGTAAAAGCTCTGCCACACTGATCACAGCTGTACGCTTTAACTCCACTGTGGATGAGTTGGTGTTGTTTTAGGTGACCCTTCAAGGAAAAAGACTTTCCACACAAGTCACAGCTGAACGGTTTCTCTCCAGTGTGGATGACCTGATGAACTTTTAGTTTATAATTCCTAGTAAAATCCTTCCCACACTCGTCACAGGTGTATGTTTTCTCTCCCTTTCTTCTGTGAGGTTTGTCGGCCTCCTGAGAGCGCTGACTTCTTGCTCCATGTTGGTCCTGCAGTGACAGAGATACAAACAGAGCCAGTGAGTGAAATGCAGTCGTGGAACAAACTCAACCTTCAAACTCCCTCCATTAACACTAGTTTTAAACTTGAAGGTGGAGTGTGGCACCAAACACCTTAAAGGTCTCTTATCACCACCTGCTGGTAGTTCTAACACATTACATCCAACCTGGTGTTAAAAATAATTCATGACTGTTTAAAAACACTAAAATCATGCCCATCCCTCCTGATTGTACACACACACACACACACACACACACTTTTATATTATTTTATAATTTATATCATATTGTTGTTTCCTATTACATATTTCTATAATTTTTTATATGTTTATATATATATAATCATTTACTGATAATAAATCCTATGTTTGTTTATTTGTTTATTCAAAAGGAACCCCATTAGTTTCCACAACAGATGTTGCTCGTCTTCCGTCAAATACTCACATAAAATATTACACAATAAAGTGGATTCAAAATATCCACATAATTTTACATCCACAGTGGGGTTTCACAATTAAAATATAAGCAATCAATAATAATAATAATAATAATAATAATATAATAATAATATCAATAACACTGAGACACATTACACAAATTTCAAAAACAAACCATCTCTTACAATATTACAACAACTAAAAGTTCTCTAAATCGGCTTTTAACTGTTCATTGAAGTTTTGAATAGTTGCTAATTCTCTAATTTTATAAGGCAATTTATTCCACTTAAAAGTTGCTCTAAGTATAACAGTTTTACAAAAAGTTACTTTTAACTTGAGGATTTACTAAATTGCAGATTGTTGAAAACTGTGATATGATTATGTATTTCATCTGGATACTGCAGCTGAGCAGAAAAAAAATGTGGTGTGTTTAACAGAATTGCTTTCTTTATAACTACAAGTATTAAATCCCAGTTCTTTGTATTCCCTACGGCAAAGAAAGACACGGCTCAAAGTGGTCAAAGCTCAAAAAATGATCTTTATTTTTCATTCCCAGGAATGGAGACCTGAACACACGAACACATAAGCTCAGGTCTGAAGCACAAACAGGAAGCCTAGTTATTTATATACTTCCTCTAGACGTCACACACACTTTAAGTTTCAATCAAAGACTCTGCTTAGATTCACTTTCTGGCTGCAGCTCCTATTTTCTGCAAAAGCATGTAGTTTCCTGTCAGTACTTTTAGCACAGATTGTACTGTGACAAAGTGGAGGAGCAGTTGCAATGCTCTCCATTTCTCCCATATGTGTTTACCTTTTTTTTGCACATTGCACACATTATTCTGTTTCTATGTATTTGCTATGATTTGCTATTTGTCAAGTAACATTGTTGCACTCACTATCCCGGTTTGTTTGGGTAAGCGTTTTGTTGCCAGCAAATCAAACATTCTGCAAATTAAGCTAAATACTCAGTTACATGTTTCTTTATATTTTATTATGTTACAGATTAAGTCATTTGTTCATACTTACTTTGTTTGTCTTTTCAGTCTTCATGAGGATCAGGTGTGGGGAAACGCCCGCCTAGCATTTCCTCATTTTAAAGTCCTGATGATGTCACATATGACATCAGCAGGTCAAACCAAGGTTTCTTTTTCCATAGAAATTCTTCCTTTTGTTGGTGTTAAGGTTTAAAGGGATTTGGTTTTTTGGGGGTTTTTTTGTTGTTTTTTTTACTCTGGCACACAGTTTTGCCTCTTTTGCTCATTTTAATGTGTGATTAGTGCACAATCAGGGTGTCTTTCATGTAGGGCTGGGCTATATCATACCGTTCACGGTAATACCGGTATAATGTTGGGCAACGATAAGAAATTGAAATATTACAATAGAATATGGGTAAAACACGCTTGCGCAGTGCCTTTGTTTTCATACGCACATGGAGGAAAAAGCATGGCGGCGACGGAGAATGAGAAGGGTGAAAGCAGATCGTTGAATGAAACAGATGAACCAGAATTGGTTTGTAAAAATGCTGCAACTTCAGTTGTGTGGAACTGGTTTAGCTTTCGTCCGTCATACACAACAAACACTACTTGTGGTAGAGCATGCTAGCGGGCCGTCGTTATTATCATGTTTTTTGGAAAATACGGCACACTTAAAATCAATCCTTTGATTTTTCTGAAAATCGACGGTGCCCCTTATAATCCTGTGTGTCGTGTCTTATATAAGAATTGTTGTTTGCCAAACTGTTGTTGGATTATTGGAAGAAGTTGCTGTTGGAGGCGGTTTTGGTACCATTCTTTATTCATGGCTGTGTTTTGGGGCAAAATTGTGAGTGAGCCCACTCCCTTGGATGAGAAGCAACCCCACACATGAATGGTCTCAGGATGCTTTGCTGTTGGCATGACACAGGACTGATGGTAGCGCTCACCTTTTCTTCTCCGGCCAAGCCTTTTTCCAGATGCCCCAAACAATCGGAAACAGGCTTCATCCGAGAATATGACTTTGCCCCAGTCCTCAGCAGTCCATTCACCATACTTTCTGTGGAAGATCAATCTGCCCCTGATGTTATTTTTTGGAGAGAAGTTGCTTCTTTGCTGCCCTTCTTGACACCAGGCCATCTTCCAAAAGTCTTCGGCTCACTGTGCGTGCAGATGTGCTCACACCTGCCTGCTGCCATTCCTGAGCACGCTCTGCACTGGTGACACTCTGATCATGCAGCTGAATCGTGTTTAGGAGACGATCCTGGTGCTTGCTGGACTTTCTTGGATGTGCTGAAGCCTTCTTAACAAGAATTGAACGTCTTTCTTTGAAGTTCTTGATGATCCTATAAATTGTTGATTTAGATGCAATCTTAGTAGCCACAATATTCTTGGCTGTGAAGCCATTTTTATGCAACGCAATGATGGCTGCACGTGTTTCTTTGCAGATCACCATGGTTAACAATGGAAGAACAATGATTTGAAGCACCACCCTTCTTTTAACATGTCAGGTCTGCCATTCTAACCCGATCAGCCTGACATAGGCTGTATCCCAATTCAGGGTCTGCAGCCTTAATGGCCACAATTTAAAGCCGATTACGTCACAGTGACAGCGAGGCTGTCCCAATTCAAAGGCTACTCGAAATGCAGCCACAAATGTGTCCTTCATTTCCCTGAATTTTAAGGATGTGGCAGTGCATCATGGCCCAACATATCCCAGACTTCATAGTGCGGCGGTGGGTGAGGATAAGTTTGCCGAAAAAAACGGAAGCGGAGCAGCCAAAGACTAAACTTTTAAAAGTAAGTACTGAATATGATGTCACTTATTTATGTGCAAATGTTGAACAATGAAGAACATTAAAATATTACTGTTGGCCACATGTCAGCAGAGTTATGTGGCATAAGTGATGTTTGTACTAACTTGGTTTTAAAGCCTTTACTTTAAAATATTTGCCGTTCAATAGTCAACCTTAATCTTACAGAGAATATGATGATTTTATGGATAATTAAAGTCAGTCATATATCCATAAACACAACAAGCTGAAAGTCAGTGATGCTGCTCGGTTTGCAGTCCTGAATATCACGGCACAAGCAGGATTCAGTGCACTGTTAATGTTAGCTATGTTATATTGCTGCCTCTGTTCGGTGGTGTCGAGCCAAACTGACTTTAACGTGTGTTTGAACGAGCTGACGGTTCACTCATTAAGCTGAAAGAAAGATGCTTTAATCACAAGAGTCACACATGTGTCCACTGTACCATCTGGGAACTCGTCTTGTTTAACATTCCTAATAACACAAACACTAAATCCTCCTTCTCTTGTGCTGTTTTGTAGCAGTGTATACACCTGAGACTGTCACCTGTCTGTCTGTCCTGCACTCTCTCTCTTTTTCTTTCTCTCTGATTGTGGAATAAAAGTGTGAACATGTATTTATAAGTTACACTTGTGTTTGAATCCTGCAGCTTATCACACATTTGATTTCCATGTGTGACAACTGCAAGTGTCCAGAGTGAGGACAGACTGAGGGACCCACTGCTGCACATCATCTGTGAGGCTTTGCACCCCTGATGATCCACCAGGACAAACTCAGCAGTGTGTGAAGAAGAGGAGGAGGAAGAGCCAGCAGCAGCTGACAGATGGAGAGAATAGACAGACTGTTCCCTGTTTGTGAAGGACTGCTAGAAAAGTTTAGAATAACTAATTGTCTGTCCTGAATCAGTCTTATTAGGTCATGTTCAAATAATTGTATCATTCCAGTGTTTTCAGTGTGGGAGAAAGTACTCAGGGCCTTCAAGTTACACAATATGAAAGGCAGCAACAAGTTTAATATTCAGAAACCTAAAGTATGTATCAGCAGCAGAATGGAGCTAAAAATAAATGTTTGTTTCAGTTCTATGAAGCTTTGAGTATTTTGGATTAGTAGCACTGCTGTGTTTGTTGCATCATATTGCTGTAATTGTTTATATGCTTTATATATTCTGAGGTAAGTTGATCTATAGTCATATTCTATAAGGATGTTATGTGTTTGTATACTTTCTGCCCAGTTTGACCCATTTAGCAGAAGTCAGCCTGTTTAAGGCTCTGATATCTATTCTGTATGACTTAAAGCAGTTATGGCATGGTCTGATTTTCTCACCCAATAAAGGAATATTTAATATATCAGTCTACTCTTCATTCTATCAGAAACAGTTATCACAGCTCGTACATTTGCTTTTTCCACATATATGTAAGCATTGAGCCAAATTTAGTAATGCCAACAAATTAAACAAACAATATTTGTCTCTTATATATGATACATCTATATACACACTGTCAAAGATACTTGTATTTGAGTAAAGATTTAAGGTGATAGGACATATAAATAACTGCAACTTGAATCTTTACTGAAGCTCAGTATTTGACACAGAGTTCAAACTCACTGCTGTAATGACTAATAATGATTAATATAATAACTATAATATTGGCCATATTATAGTTACATTACCAAAGCGAGATGACTTTAGTCTCATGAACAACATTAGCTAATTGTTATTTACTAGTTTTGGATTATAATATTATTTTATGCCATGTTAGACCCCTAATTAAAGATTGTGAATTATTATGTAGTTTTGGTTTGCATTATTCTCCTGAATTAGAAGAAGGTGATAACTATTACATTTGTTAAACTGATTTGTATTACATTAGACTGCTGATTTATTGTGAATGAATGATATTGTTTTATGATGCATTATACTGCTGAGTTATAAGAAATACGGTTCCAGAAAGTCATCGCCTTATTTGTCTGATTGGAAGAGAACAGAGCATACTGCCCCATCTCAGCAGGAGCAGATAAACAGGGAGCCAAGGTCGTAGCTTAGGCGCAGTGTGAGAGAAAGAATGTGAATGTTTAGGCTTTTATGATTAGGTGGGGGCCACTAGAGGCTATAAGAGTTTGATCAAGGCTCCACCATTTTGAGATCTGATGCTGTCTGCTGTATGGTGTCCATCTCCCACGCGTGTATTCATTAAATCATCGTTTGACTCAACCCGGCCGGACCAGTGTTGTTATTTTGGTTTTCCTCCTGTATCCATCCCCAATATTTGAATCCGTAACAGTTTTGGGGGCTCGTCCTGTGGTATTGGGGTGGAAGTTTTGGAGGCTTGGACGGTCCGAGGTGGTCAGACGGGCAGACATTATCCGGCAATCGAACTGAGTGGACAGGCGCCTTTATAAAAGAGGTAGGCACAGGCCTGTTGATTATATCCGAAGTGTGCTGAATTGGACGATAAAATTAAATGTCTATTCAGTAAAAGTTGCCGGTGAGTGTCTGTTTTGATTTTGATGAAAAACATCTCATGAGATTTGAAAGTTGAAGTTTATAAGTTACAATACTGGGTTAGAGTCCCAAGATAAAGGAAAATAATACTGGGTTAGAGTCCCAAGGTAAAGGAAAACAGTGAAATTGGGTTAGAGTCCCAGGTAGTTTGATAGGTAATTGGTCATTTTGTGAGTTAGAGTCTCCATTGGTCTAAAGATTGCACCTGTGTTGGTCATGTTGTGAGTTAGAGTCTCCATTGTCCATAACGTTGCATCTGCTTCGGTCATACTCTTGTTTTGGTGTGTTGACTGTTGTTTCAAAGTGTTATAAATTATTATAGGACGGCGATCATATATCGCTAGGAAGCGCAGTGCTCAGAGGTAACGCTTGCCAAGGCCGGGGACGCCTAGGCCTTGTCCTCTTTGAGGGATAGTCAGTTGGTCACTGTGGAGCTTGGGGCACTCCAGAATAACTAGTGGTTGCACCACTTTACCGTTTGGAACGGTGTCTGCGCTTTTTTGGACACTTTAAATTGAGTTAGGGATTTTAGAGATGAGGCCAGATACAGTTAGAGTCTGATACTGGTTAATTGATTACAAAAAAGTTGGACTTTCTTCGGTTGGACCCATTAACTTAAATTTGTCAAAATTGTTAGGTGCTAAAACTTTCAGGCCTGAGAGTGATTGTAAATATAAGACGTCTGTGTAATATAGAATAATAGAGTTGGGTGTGAAATGGAGAGAAAGGCTGTGTGTGACGACAGCGCGCTGCAGCGCTGCGAGCTATTTTTAGACGGTGTGTGAACATGCAAATGAGGTGGCTGCTGTGAAGCGCACAGAGGACTTTTACTTCCTGTTTAGCGTGTTATTGAGTTTTATAATTATGATTTGCAAACAATGATACATGCCTGTAATTAAAAAGCTGATTTTGCTGATCATAATATTATAAATAAAGTTTTGAATGACTACGGTGAATGTTTAATGTTTGGCTGGGTTTTGATATAGGAGAGACGGCTTTGCAGCTGCCGGGGGTGAGTGACTGGAAATCTGCATGCCCATAAAAGGTGACTGCCTGACTGTGTGAACTATGCACCAAGAGAGAGAGAGAGTAAAATCTAGGCAGATGAACCAAATGGATGTTTTAAGAAGAATAGTAAATGAATGTTTTAGTCTCTTAATACAGGTGGATTTCTCTCAACCTGGAAACCTGAGTACAGCGGCAAAAAGGATAGATTAACAGAATTGGGACGACAGACAGGCCAAGCTCTGGCTCAAAATTTTACAGCTTGACCTCTCACTTTGTCCCCACCCTAAAAAGAAGCTTAAAGGACATCTTCTCCTCCAGTTATTGGTTACCATCACTGGAAATTTTCAGGCAAGTTTTTCGCTGAATTGTTTTTGGCACCATGTGTCCCTGAATCTCACAAGCAAGCTCTAATTCCTGGCTGAAGACATGGAATGCTGTTATTTAAGGTGGGAAATCAAAATTTGGGAAACAAAATTAAAAACACACACAACTAGAGAAATGCCTTGTTTGAGAAAAAAGTTAAAATAACCCACCCACAAACGCACACACGCACTGAAGAAACAGCTTACATTCATGAACACGTGAAGATTTTCCAGCAAGGTTAAAGCAGCGAAACTTAACATACACCTGTTGTTAAATGATCAAGTTTATCCACTACTAACAAATAAACTTTCTGGGTTGCAGGACAACAACTTAACTTCAAAAAGAAAGACACTGGTATGACCAACCAGTGATGAAACAACAAATTTAGTGGTTAAAAGAGTCAAATTGTGACATGTTTTCTTCTGATTGATTAATACAAGTGATTACTGAATGAAAGAAAATTCCTTTTTGGGCTATTAAACATGATCTTAAGAATTTGTACCTGTGTTGTCCTGTCAACTTGGTGGGTTATGACTTGATTATATAGTGAGAAAAAACAAAAAAAAGGGGGGGAGAGAAGGCTGACACAGGACCTGGCCCGGTGTTTCTCCCCTCTCTGAATAATACAGCCAAAACAACATCATTTTCCTGTTCGTCTGTTTTTGTTTTGTTTTTGTTTTTTCTCTTTATGCTTGATTACAGGCTGCTTTGTTGGCCCGGAAAGCCGAGGCTGACCTGGACTCCTGCTCTCCCCTCTACCATCTTGGCTCTCCCCTCTACCATCTTTGATGTGACCCTGAGTAAATGCTACAGCAGCTGGACCCACAACAACAGCCTGAGAATGTCAACAGTGCTGCAGCAAAGCAATCTCATGCAGCAGAGACGGAGACCGTTAAATCCAAGGCCCGTTTCATTACACGGGGGAGATTTCCAGACGGCTTCAGCTGACAGAGCTGTGATGAGACGCCTATTAAGCCCGGATGAAAAGTGAGGCCGAGCAAAAGAATGCTGACCTTAACAACTCTGCATTAAAACTGTGCAGGACAGTGACGGACCAACACGGATGATCGGGCAGCAAAAAGGGCGTGCCAGAGACAGGAGGAGTAACTGAGGTCAGGAGGCACCTCAGAATGGACAAAAGCACCAGAAGAACATAAGCTGAAGGCACAGGTGTCGGGGCTCGGTCAGGAGCTGACCTCTGGACCCCAGGGCGCGCTTCAGGCCGTGGTTTACCCAGAACACCAGAACAGGAAAGTGATGAACACAAACACACAAACACACACAAGCACACACATCTACATACTCATACATACATACTCAGAATCAAGAGAAACACACATATGAACACATATGCACTCATTGATTGACTGAGAAATGACACACACACACGCACACAAATCGAAATGCTGATTCAATTCACTGAAAAGTGATCCACACACACACACACACACACACACACACACACACACACACACAAACACACACACACATACACACGCTTGTGCAATGAAGAGTGATACACACACACGCTGATGCAATGAAGAATGCTTTACTAACAAATGCTATGCTGATACGCAAAATGCTGCACACAAACGTCCAAATACAGAATCTGTTACAACAACAAGAAGCCATTGATTGTTTATTGGTTAAATGCATTTCATGTCATCCAGAGGGCATTTGTGTAGATTTAGGGGACAGGGTCTAGAGCAGTTGGGTTATGAAAACAATGTCTGTGAGTGATGTCTGTTTATGGCTCAACGCCTCGACTGAATTGTTTACTGTGCTTCACAGGGTTCACATTGAAAAGTCATGCAGCTATTAGAGCTAGGTTAATTGATGATTCTAAATTATCCGTGAATGTAAGTGTAAGTGGTTGTTTGTTTCTAGGTGATAGACTGGTGACCTGTCCGGGGTGCACCCTGCCTCGTAACCTATCACTTCAGGGTTATTTCCCAGCCCTCCTGCAATCAGGATAAAGATAGGAGGATGGTAGTTGTTGTAGACCCATTCAATTTTTATGGTAACCAGAATCTAGACTTTGTTGAACCGTATGCAATATGAAGACAACATGTAGTATTTAAGGGACCAAGTAGAATTTGGATAAAAGTTATTGAATAGTGTTGAAATAAAATGACAGAATTGTGAAGGATTAAAATATTCCAGGAGCTCAACTTACTCCATCTGAACATGTTTCAATCGTGTTTTATGAACACAAAATGCACAGGTTTACTGAATATGAAAAGGTTGTGTTGATTTAACTCAGTTGTTTAAGTTTCTGCCAAAGCAAAACATTTGTGTGCAACCAGTGTCCACTATTGAATCAAATAAGTCCAACATGTTTTTTGTCAGTGCAAAAAGAAGTTACGGTACCTGTATTCCTACACAATATTGTCCCGGGAGAGAGAAAAACTTTCTGGTGAAGTTTTGGTTGATTTTTGGGTTTTGCATAATACTAGGTTGATTTTATCAGTAAGGTTTGGATTGTTTTCTTTCTCTAAGAGAGAGAAAGATGGTTTTATGCTTGGACATGTTTGTAATGGGCCCCAGTATTTGTTATTATATGAGTATTTTATTGGTTACGTTTGCTTTTGCTTTTGTTACAGTGCACTGAAATAAGAACATCTTAGAGGAGTGATCCACCGGTGGTGATATTTTGGTATTTTGTGAGATCCTGATTTAATAAAGCAGCTCTTTAATCCAGGCCTGAGAGATTGAACTTTAAAGCGCTATAAAATATTCTTACTAGAAACAGTCGCAAATTGTTTTTCTCCATGATTATAATGGGCTTGGGAGAAATTCACTTATATGGGACATTGATCACATGAGAAGTCCTGAGCCTAAAAGGATTGCAGCGAGTCAATCCAGTCCAAAAAACAAGGAACTGTTTTCCTTTAAAATGATGACGTCATCTTGCTGGTGATGGAGGCTTGAATAGGTTGCGCGTGAGACTCCATTATCAGCAATATCTGGTATGAATGTGTGAATGTATGCATGTGACTGGACTGTGATGGACTGACGACTAAAAGTTTTAACTGACTTGATACTGAGACAAAAACAGTACCGACTTTAGGATTAGTAAATGTCCACAAACAATTCACCCAGCCTGTAAAAGAAGGGTGGATGTTTTGTCTCGCTTTGTTTTGTTTTTGCAGGAGCAGAAGGATGACAGAGACTAAAGGGGGAGGCTGTAGCTTGACATGAGTGTGAACTGCAGACTTAACCCTTTGGTTGCTAATTTTGAGTTACTGATGTTTGCATTAAGAAAATTGTGTTTTATTAGCTGTGTTTCGATTAATGTTTGACATTATATTGTTGGGAATGTTAAATGCTAAAGTGAAGAAAAGCTTTGATTTCACTCATGACTGAACATGTTATTATTAACCATAGCAGGACACTGTAAAAAGTCAATTAACTTTTATAGAGGAAAAGAAAAGCCAAAAAACTCTATTGATGTCTATGAATAACAGGGGAATGATAGACTTGTCACATTCAAAAATAGAGATATGTAATGACAAACACTGGCCCATGTCATTTAGGTTCTCCATTGAAATAGTCAATAATTTAGAAAAGTAGCATAGAACCAACAGGGGCATGTGCTGAGATGTGGTGCTGCACAAGAACAAGAGCAAAATAAAGAAAAATTATTGTGTTTAGCTTTGATAAATTCAAATTAAAATGTACCATTACACTCAGAGGATCAATATGAAATTCAATATATGCTAATTTTGTATGAAGTACATGACTGATAACTGTTCTGTCCTGAGCTTTTGTTTTTACAGCACCCACTTGACCACACCAACAGTTTCTCGCCACCAAAAGGGGGTACTTGCAAAGAATAGGAAGGAATAGCATCAGAAGTGGGAAAGGTAAGCCCCGATGGGGGTGATAACATCATTAATTTCACGTATGGTCAAATTCTTAAAATTTGACCCCAAACATGAAAAATTCTTCAAACATTTAGAGACAGAGTGGAGTTCTAGATAAACATAATGCAGCAAACCACATAAGGATGGAGCGTTGGAATCAATAAGATGGTGAAATAACACGCAGGAAAAATGTTGATCATGTTGATTATGTTTATTCCAGTGTGCAGAGATTGGCTAATCTGACCAGGAAATGTTATAAAATGGATTGTCGGAACAGTCAACGTTAAAGTCACCTTTGACAGTCCAGACTAAGATGGCGTTGGACATCTTCAGGGCGGAAAAGGGTTGGTGTGACCAAGGTGTGGTTTGGCTTGTTGTATGTATATTTCAAGATGATATGGCTCTGGATGGACCAGTTACCAGGGCATGGAAGGAGGACACACTCATTAAATGAGGAGAAGGAATTTTCTGGGGTTGGAGATCCTCTGGGTGAGTGGTTGACTAAAAGCATGCATAAAATAAAAGCTATCTTTTGTTATTGATTGGTAATAGATTGATAATTGGCCACATTTACAGCTATATTGACACATATTGACTTGTTGTGGACGTAGTCTACTTCATGTTTAAACACTCTAATTAGCAGATTGAAAATAGTGACATTAAAGGAAGAACATGCAGCGCCACCCTGTCAAATGCCAGTGACGGTGGGGCTCAGTGATGAATCAGGTGAGCTGGATTCATGGCTGAATTAAAACATAGATGCCCCTGCTGTGGTCAGTGAGGGAAAAACAGGGGGAAATAAAATTGAAAAGAGGCATTTATAAATGTTTATGTGTGAAGTTTATAAACGGGATAAAAAGGGGGTGTTTTATGTTATTTTAGCATCAGCATTATTGTTACATCAGAATCATATAACAAGCATTGCATTGAACATTTATTGTAGCTATTGACATTACATTAACATTTGTATTACAGTGATTGTTATAACCTCATGTTAATCTTCTATTTACAGGTGTCAGAATAATCATAGGATCTTTCATTGCAGGTGTAACCATGATCATCTTTATACATATTGCAGTTTGTTGCTCATTATAGAGTTGTGCTCAAGTTAATAAGTGACAGTTGACTCGAGGAGATGAGTGGGAGTCAGTGCCTGTCCTCGAGAAGGAGAGAATGTTCCTTTGCTGTGTCAAAAGTAGCCAACAAGTTCATATTGAAGTGAAGTTCATATTAATATGAACTTCACTTCATATTGTTTCGGTTTTGTTTGTAGACAATTGTGAAGACGCAGTTGAGTTTTAACATCAAACAAGGGTTATATGAACATTTTTATGACTTCATTTGTGTTTTAATAACTTAGGTATGGTAAAACTTAAGCTAATAATGACCCAAAAGGTTTCCAGATTTTTTAGAGAACCCGTGAGAAGTATGAATCATTATTTCCATGTTTAAGCATTAATCATTGAAATGAACTGAATAGCGTTTAGAAGATAAAATGCCTGTGTTCACGAGAAGCTGAGTACCACACTGAAGAGGAAGCCGTGGGACGGTAGGCGGAAGGAAATACATGATTTTTGTGAAAAGGGGGGGGGGGGGGGGGGGGGACGACACATGTTAGAATTAAAAATGGCTAATTTGTTTTTGATGTCTTTTATTAGAATGAGTGGTTTTAATCATTTTCATACACACCTTGCAAATGTGCTTATAATGAGTTGGCACTCGGTCTTTTGAAGGTCATAAGCTTCGTTTGGCAATAGTCCGGACTGATAAAGTGTAGGAAATGCCAGTGCAGCGGGCTAAATGCAAACACGCTTACACACACATACACTAAATTAGTATAAGTCCTTGGGACATTCTGAATATTCTAAACCAATTCTGAACCACCAAAAGATCAGTAGATAACAACATTAGATTGTTAGAGCTAGGAAGAGAGGTGTTTTGGTTTTCTGTCTCTTACAGAGAAAGGAACAGACACCAGACGAGGTCACAGATATACGAGGATCCTTCGCAGCAGAGACAGACACAGTGACTGCTGAAACACCAACTGGGTTCAAGTGTCATGGCATTTTGGGCTCCAGCTAGTCACCTCCAAAGGATGGATCCCATAAACACAGCAATAACCATGAAGGGGTTGGCGGAAATCCAGGAACACCAGACCAACGACGTTCGAGAGGCTCTTGGTCAAAAAGGGGAACACAGCTGTGACCCCAGAATACACAGATCAATGTTTGAAATCGGGGCAGAATAATCCCCTGATCTGTGCAACAACTGAAGGGTTGTCTAACCCCTGAGGTTGAAGAAAGAAGAGCAGAGGATCACCCGACTGGAAGACACTGGTGCCTACAGCAATAAAATAAAGGCTAAAAGCTCCTCGGACAGAGGTTCTAGTCTGAGTACGTTTGAAGGGTATAAGGTAGCACCGAAATAAAGCTGTGGGAGTGATGGGAGTGTCATCTGTATCTACTATTGTTGTTGTAATAATAGTTTTTCTTGCATCTGAACTGCACAAACACAGAGGTCATCTCACATATGGTTCACCCAACAGGGGGACAAAGGGCCTCAGGAGTAAGAACAAATGAACCCGGCAACACTGGATTGCAGGGTGTAAGTGAGCTCTTTAAGTCTAAAGAGCTCATCAGGGGGAATTGTTGGATTATAATATTATTTTATGCCATGTTAGACCCCTAATTAAAGATTGTGAATTATTATGTAGTTTTGGTTTGCATTATTCTCCTGAATTAGAAGAAGGTGATAACTATTACATTTGTTAAACTGATTTGTATTACATTAGACTGCTGATTTATTGTGAATGAATGATATTGTTTTATGATGCATTATACTGCTGAGTTATAAGAAATACGGTTCCAGAAAGTCATCACCTTATTTGTCTGATTGGAAGAGAACAGAGCATACTGCCCCATCTCAGCAGGAGCAGATAAACAGGGAGCCAAGGTCGTAGCTTAGGCGCTGTGTGAGAGAAAGAATGTGAATGTTTAGGCTTTTATGATTAGGTGGGGGCCACTAGAGGCTATAAGAGTTTGATCAAGGCCCCACCATTTTGAGATCTGATGCTGTCTGCTGTATGGTGTCCATCTCCCACGAGTGTGTTCATTAAATCATCGTTTGACTTGACCCGGCCGGACCAGTGTTGTTATTTTGGTTTTCCTCCTGTATCCATCCCCAATATTTGAATCCGTAACACTAGCTAATCTTAAAACTGTTCAGTACAGAAATGAAGCTCAACAATCATGTTTTACAGTCCTGTGGTCTCAGCCTCAGATACTTATTAAATCACACAGAGCTCATGTAGAAACAAATGAACAAAATATGTTCTCCTTCATTTCTGTCAAACAAAGCTGTATGAAACGTTTCCAGCTGTTAGTATCATGGTTGCTAGGAAACCTGGGCAGTGCGATGGAGGCTAGACCGTCCCATTTCACAAGCCTACAAGCCTCGCACTTCCGGCCTTAGCGGTCTTTGAGTACGCGGCCCTTGAGGACCGTTGAGGCTGCGTACTTCAAAGCTGCAGAACCTGAATTGGGATACAGCCATGATGATCTCAAGCCTTGTGCTCGTCAACATTCTCACCTGAGTTAAGAGGACGATTACTGAAATGGTCTCAGCAGGTCCTTTGATGACAGCAATGAAATGCAGTGGTAAGGGGTTTTTTTTGGGATTAAGTTCATTTTCATGGCAAAGAAAGACGATGCAATTCATCTGATCACTCTTCATAACATTCTGGAGTGTATGCAAAATGCTATTATAAAAACTTAAGCAGCAACTTTTCCAATTTCCAATATTTATGCAATTCTCAAAACTTTTGGCCACGACTGTATAACCTCTTTTTAAGTTTTGTGGATATTATACATGGTTATGCTCAAGATATGTCGGCCAATTTCCACTGGAAATGCCTTTTGGTTAAACTGTCAGCAAGCAATTTGCATTTGCAATTTTAACTTTTTATATAACTTTAATGCACATAAAAAACAGCTGCTTGTTTAAGTGAAAATACATTGATGGGTTTTTTAATAAAGTTGTGGAGTTGTAAAGTATTTTGTCTAGTGTCACTTATATCGTCAGTTATATTGTTATCGCAAATTTTCAAATGTATATCGTGATAAATATTTTTGGTCATATCGCCCTGCTCTGTCTGTCACCTTCTGTGTTGAGCTCATCGTTTTCTCTGTAGTGGCTGAGCTGAGTCCAAGTAGCTGAAAATGTTCCTCTGCTGCTCCGTCAGACTCTTCTCCTCCTGCTGATCAGCTGGGACACAAAGCAGATCTTTTTTAGGCTCCACACTGCACTGAAGAGTCAAAGTGTCTCATATGTTCATCTGACAAGTAAAAGAACACATTTTTGTTTCCCGAGGTGGGCAACTTATTGGAAACAAACACAAAAGGTTTGAGCACTGATACCTGGCATTGCTGGCATTGAAAGATGCAATGCCAGCAATGTGGATTGTCAAGACTAAAACCAATCATTAAGCAAAGACAACAGGGATCATTTGTTTCTGTTTATTTAGCATTCACAACATTTGTAGTTGCCTTCTGTACAGGGGAAGTCCACGCACACTGTGTGGTACCGCCATCCGCAGAAGGTGCATTCAATCTCTGTAGGAAAAACTAGATTGTCTGAGACTGTGAAATTATATTAACAAAAGGAGAGGTGATTTGTAAAACTTCAAGTGTATGATAAGGTGAAAACAAATACACAATTGCATGTCATGTAGTTGAAGGTGTTTTTCTTCTTTTGGAAGACCGGAAAACACTGAAAGTTACAAATGTATTGTGCTTGAAACAAATTCAAAATAGGTGATAAAGCCAGCTGCACATGTGTGTCACAAGTAAATCTGGCTGTATAATAAACAGAAACAAGTGATCCCTGCTGTCTTTGCTTAATGATTGGTTTGAGTCTTGACAATCCACATTGCATCTTTCAATATGTTTGTGGGTAGATTTGAATGCACCAGTGTAAGTGCAGCCACTCAGACTCTACTCAATGTGGTCATAGAAACAGGTGCAGTAGTGACACAGGCAGACTATGGTTACAGGATGTGATGTGGCTTTGAACTTTTGTTGTCCACCTTCCATTGGTTTTAATTTTGCACTCCAGTATGAACAGAAATTCCCCAACCCGAGGATCACCACAACTTAACCTAACAGACCTACACCTTAGTTCACAGATTCACTTTGTCTAAGGTTTATTTCTGGGATTTCGCACAACCCAGTATTCAGATCGTGAATACATAATGGGCTTGGATTTACAACATTATGAATGAAATGTGCTCTATTTGGAAGCAGCATGTCCCCCTACCCTTTCCAGGGGTTGTGTGTGAGACTTTAAATCATCAAACTGTAAATTACAAATTGTAAATTGTTATTGATCCCTTTACTCCTGGTCCTAAAGCGTATATTTATTTTCTTACTCTTCTTATATTTATTGTTTGTTTTCTTGCACTGCTGTAACTGGAGCCTCGTCGTCTCGTCTCTCTATATACTGGACTGTATGTAGCGGAGATGAAAATAAAGTTTACTTTGACTTCAGCAGCGAACAGGCGCACCGAGGGCTCTCGCGCTCACTTTTCGTGTATAGAATTTCGAAAAAACATCGGTGCAAATTATAAGTTGGTTATAATTAAAAGAGCGGCATCTAGTTGGTTATTAGATGCCGCTCCAGCCAGCCAGAGACTCCCCCGCCGCCCCGCCCTCTCCTCCCTGTGCCGCAAGCAGCAGACGCACCTCGCAAACGGAGGGCGCCCTTACTCCCAGCAAATGGGTGATAGAAAACCGATCGGTGCCTACGACATTCCCAATATGCGCTGGCATGATGTCGGGGCAGCATGAGTACGAGCAATTTTATTTTAATTTTTTTCCCGATGCTTGTTATGCCGCCACCCACCACGATGCCGTCCCGGGCAACAGCCCGTGTCGCTCGTATCAAAAACCGCTACTGTGTGTCACAAGTTAATCTAGTAGTAGGCTATGGTACTTAGGCTACCCTAGTAGGCTATGGCCAGAGGTGGCGCTGGTTGACTCGACTCCATTTGAGTAGTAAACTGCACTAGTTGTGAAGCAAAAACGCTGAAATCGGAGTAATAACACGTACGAGGGGAACGATGACAAAGACAAGATTCTCCCGATCGTTTACTCTTGCTGTCCTGTGAACACCATCTGCATGAGAATATCACCAGGTAAACCCGCGATATTTTTAAACATTTTGTTGTTCTGGAGGAACAAGACTGACGGAGTGTGTTTGAGGTAACCTCACAAATGTCACAGATGACATATTTGGTGTTTATTTGCCGTTTTGTCGGTAGCGGCTCCTGAAAAGCAAGTCTGCCACACATCTGTTCAACCAACGCCAGTTGATCAGCCCACGTGTATACACACACACACACACACACACACACACACACACATACAGAGAGCCCTTTTGAATGTTGGCAAGTATGTGTATGTGGTGTTAAATAGGCCTATACTACTGTGCTTTGATGTTGCTCGTAAGGGTGAAACTCATTGTGAAACGTTTGAGAACCACTGCTACAGAACAATGGAGATTTCCGTTATATGGTAACACCCTCAACTCACGTGACGCCCAGAATTGTACAATACTGATGCTTGAGAGCGCGCGTGTGATGCAAGTATGTGTAGAGTGTTGAGCGCGTGATCAGTGGTGAGAAAAACAAATGACGAAACTTGACCTTTCTATACTCGTGGCTCACTTACACTTCTAATCTATTCGTTTGCACACTTACACACATCCAGCTGTGGTTTCCTGCTTTGCTGCAATCTGGAGAGCCTCGCCTTTAACGGTCTTCTCTCACAGAGAGCAACAGAAAACTTCACTCAGAAAACTTCAATAAACTCAAGATTGACTGAACTCAGTTCAAAGTTACCTTGACACTTACCTTTAGATGTGAGAGGTAGTGATGGTCCGCTTGAAGCTGACGCTCCGGTGCTTGTGTCAAAAAGATCAACACGCTGCTTCAGAAGCACTGTGTCGAAGCTTGATTCGTTTGGCCAGAGTCACATGATTAGTAACGTCTGAAGCTTCATTTAGAACGTACCTTTTTTTAAATTGAACTTTATTGAAACACAATGAGTATACAACATACAAACAGATGAAGTTTACAAAAGAACCGAACATGAACATACAGAACCAGGGGCAAAAAAAATTATTATATGAGTACGCGAAAAAAATCAACATATAAATATTGTTCTGAGAGCCTTTTTGTTGGTTGAGTCTGAAATTGATTGTATGTACAATTCCATATCGTTATAAAAAAGGCAGAAATATGGTGTTTTATTAATAAACTTACATTTATGGATAAAAAAAAAAATAGCTAAAAGTATTAACAAATTTTTTATAAAAAAACATTTATCATTCTTCCTGGAAAACTTAAAGAAACAGAATAAAACATTTTCCCATCATTAAGAAAACTCCCTTAAAATATGGACAATAACAAAACTGCTAAATTCCTTCCAGAATCTCTGTGTAGAGGAACAGTACCAAAAAAGATGTGCCACAGTTTCTGGATGATCCCCACAGAAAGTTCAATTAGTATTTATGTCTCTTTTAAATGTTACCATATAGTGACTGGCAGGGTAACATTTATGAAGAATTTTATATGAGATTTGCTTCACCTTGTTTGCAATTAGATATTTATGGGATCATCCAGACTGTCTTCCAGGTGATATCTGGAACATGTCGGTTCCAGTAAGATATTATATATATGGGAGAGACACGATATCTTCTTGGAATAAACTACGTATTCTCTTATTGCTGTTACCAAGTTCCTGTGAAAAGCAGATTTTTCCCACTGCTGACTCAGTGGGATCAGGGAGACTGACTGAGGTAGATATTGAACTGTCAGTGTTTTTATATAACATTAAAGTACCTGAGGTTATGGCACCAAGCACCATTGAGAATTCCCAAACACTTACGGGAAAATTATAAAATGTAAGGAATTCATTGTAAGCAAGTAGTACTCCCTCTTTATTAACCAGCTGAGCCACCAATAGGATCCCATTTTGGACCCAAGTTTCCAGGAAAAGTGATAATAAAAGAAATAAAATATCTCTGTTGTTCCAGATGAGGTGGACGTCACAACAATGTGATTGGTCACTGGCAATGTTGAACCTGGAACAACATTTATTATGATGATGTGGGAACAACACCAATACGAGGATATCAGATCATTCCAGGATTCAGGTCAAAGGGAAAGTCCCTGGGACGCTTCCGGTTATGTTTCCATCCGGCGTAGTCATCTGACCGGTCCGTGCTATATCGCCCCTCTTGACCCGGAGTGGTATAACGTTTTGTAGAAAAGTTCCATCGATTCGCTCTCTCCCTCTCTTTCTCACTCTTACAAAAATAAATTCTCTGGCGGGTTTTTCCTCATACATTTATGGTACCCGACGGAGGAAGCATTGACCGGGATTGAACCGACGGTCGTCTGACTCCTTGATGTGCGTAAAACAAGGCCATTTTCTTTTAGGGTTTCTGTCTATTTTCTATTTATTTTCTGTTATTATTATTATCATCATTATCATCATCATCTGTTAATGGGAAAACCTGTTGTAAAAGTAGCTATAAAAAAAATGAAGAAAAACTCTTTACTTTGGTATGAGTGGCTGCACAAAACCAAAATACCTCATTGGGGTGTTTTAGTAAAATTATTTAGTTCTGAATATGTGCGCGGTGCTTTTTTTTTTCCCCCACTAAGAGTTATTTTACACGTACTAGGAGTTGAGACCTGCATGAAATTCTTTGCTAGGTTACAAGCATTAAGAAATACTAATATCGATTAGAGGGGTTTTTGACGCCTTCTTGACCCGCAGTGTGTGCAAAATAAGACCGTTAATGTTAATGAGAAAACCCGTTGTAAAAGTAGCTCAAAAGATGAAGAAAAACTCTTTACTTTTGGTCTGACAGTGGGCGGCCTGTAGGTTAATATAAGAAAGTAAAATACATCCGCTATTGTAAAAAGAAATGGCTCTCTACAAGCAATAGAAAGTCCTTTTCATTACAAGCGCTGGTGTAGCATGCCTCCACCCGGCACTATAAATATAAATGCAATCCCTTACTAGTCAGATAATCTTAAAGGTTTTTATTTTATTGCGCCTGTAATAAGATTAACATTAGAAAGCAATATAAAGCCACTATTGAAAAAAGAAATAGCTCTTTACCGAGAAAAAGGTTATGAAGATCATTGTCATAATACTGAAACATTTAAACAGAATTCAAACTATGAGTTTGCGGAGGCAGGAGGCTGGACGGGCGCCTCGGACCCTCCAGCGGAGGCAGGAGGCTGGACGGGCGCCTCGGACCCTCCAGCGGAGGCAGGAGGCTGGACGGGCGCCTCGGACCCTCCAGCGGAGGCAGGTGGCTGAAGCGGTCCCTCGGACCCTCCAGCAGGACCAGGTTGCAGAACAGATGACCGAGTAGAGGAGTGACAGTGGTGTCGCTTCCTTCTAGACGAGGGAGCAGGAACCGGTGGAAAAATGGAGACCCCCCTCCTTATCCTCCGACCACATAGCTGCCAGGAAAAAGGCAGGCGAACGGACAGGTGACCAAGGTCTCGGCTGGCGTGTGGAAGGAGAGGAAGTCCGTGGCAGCATAGAGGCAGGTGGGGAGTGTGTGTCTGGCTGAAGCAGTGATGGGGGAGATTTAGTGAGTGAGAGAGCAAGCTCACCAGCCCTGACTTGCTCTTTCCGAGCAGTTATGGTGTTCTCCAACTTAGTGTCCTTAGAAAACTGAGAAAGCCGAGGGTTATGCCGAATGATGGCATCCACTGCACTCAGCCCGACTGCCATGGTCCTCAAATCTGGGGACTCGGCAATGCGGTCGAGTAGACTCACCATCCGCTCCATCTCAGCGTAGTACTCCGAGGTGAAAATGTCTGCGGGGTCCATGTTCTGGTCGCGCTCTTCTGTTATGGGACGGCTGTGTGCAGGCAGGAGTGGTGATATGAAGGACCCAAAATGCAGACTCACGGAAATCAAAGGTGAACTTAAATACAGCTTTAATGCTGAACTCCAAAAAAGTAACAAAACTGAGACGCCAAGGTAAACTTTACACACACAGCGCGCGCACGCACAGCGCGCGCACGCACAGCACACACACAGCACACACACAGCACACACACAGCACACACACAGCACACACACAGCACACACACAGCACACACACAGCACACACACAGCACACACACAGCACACACACAGCACACACACAGCACACACACAGCACACACACAGCACACACACAGCAAAATAAGGGTAGATCGCGACACAGACACGGAGAAAAACAGGGCTTAAATACACAGAGGGAGCAATCAGGGAATGGGTAACAGGAGGGAAACACAGCTGGGGCAAATCAGGCCTAATGAGACAATGGGAAGCAAAACCAGATACATTAACATCAGACATGGACCTTCAAAATAAAACAGGAAACATAACACAGACTGAACTAAAGACACAGACTCACATGCAGGCACTGCAACAGAGGGAACAAAGACATGGGACCAGGGCAGACAGACACTGACTGGACACGGGGATATAGCAACTAAGGATTACACAGAGACATAAACCATAAGACATAACTCTAACGAAGAAACCAAAGAATAGAAAAGATAAATAATATATAAACTCAAAACCCTGGGTCAACGACCCAGGCATCCTAACATGGAGAGGTACCTTTCATGTCCATTCACTGGAGGTGTGGATCTATTGCATGGCTTTCCTCACATCAAGAAGCTGTCGATCAAAATCAATACAGCTCTTCCTGCATCTGGAGCTTGTGAAAGACTTCTTAGTCATGCAGGACTCCTGTTCACTGCTAAACAGTCACAGCTTCACAGAAAGAACCTTGAGAGCAAACTGCTGCTGAAGCTTAACCATCACTTCACTGAGTGAAGAAATGGCACATTTTTGCTAAATATGCAGAAACAGATGCACACCCATACAATTTATGGTAAACTGAGCTGCCTTGTATGAACATATGTTAAAGATGCCTCGTTCTAATGTTTTCTCTGAGGCTGCTGTGCCATTTGGAGCAAAAATGAATATTGTTTGCACTGTTTATATATTTATATTATTTACTGTAGGTATTGGTGAAAAAAGCTTTATGTTGTGAAAAACTGAAATCTGGAAATTAGAATTGTTGTGCCTGATTTTGTTGATGTTTTTACATATATTCCTTTTGAAAATACTAAAATTTGTATATTTATTTATTTTTGTTTGTCTGATAACATTTATTTAAAAAATAAATCGGACATTTCAAACAGTTACTCGCTACTTGAGTAGTCTTTTCGCCAAGTACTTTTTTACTCTTACTTGAGTAACTTTTTTGACGACTACTTTTCACTTTTACTTGAGTAATAATATTTTAAAGTAATGCTACTCTTACTTGAGTACAATTTTTGAATACTCGACCCACCTCTGGTGATTTCTTTGAGGCATCTGGGTTATGTCTAAATCTAAAAAAATGTCAATTGCTAGCAATTAAAGGCTGCACTGCAAATGCTATCTGTATCATTTATGTTAAATAAGAAGTCACATACCCAGGACTGTTAATATCCAAAGACTAAAAGTCAAGATGCTCGTCAAACTTCACTCCGATTATACAAAAAAAAATCTGAAAAAAGTTCAACCAGTGGCTGCAAAGGGATTTATCTCTGAAAGGTAGAGTGTTATTTACTAAAGCTGAAGGAATATCCCAACTGGCACATGCTGCTCTCTCCTTACATCTGGATAAGAAAATTAGTAAAGACATCGACCGCATGCTCTTTAATTTTTATATGGAAAAACCATAACAACAGAGATATTTTATTTAAAAATAAATCACTTTTCCTGGAAACGTGGGTCCAAAATGGGATCCTATTGGTGGCTCAGCTGGTTAATAAAGAGGGAGTACTGCTTACATACAATGAATTTCTTACACTATATAATTTTCCCTTCAGTGCTTGGGAATTCTCAAAGACATGATATCTTTTTGGAATAAACTACATATTCTCTTATTGCTGTTACCAAGTTCCTGTGAAAAGCAGATTATTCCCACTGCTGACTCAGCTGGATCAGGGAGACTGACTGAGGTAGATATTGAACTGTCAGTGTTTTTATATAACATTAAAGTACCTGAGGGTATGGCACCAAGCACCATTGAGAATTCCCAAACACTGATGGGAAAATTATATAGTGTAAGGGATTCATTGTAAGTAAGTAGTGCTCCCTCTTTATTAACCAGCTGAGCCACCAATAGGATCCCATTTTGGACCTAAGTTTCCAGGATAAGTGATTTATTTTTAAATAAAATATCTCTGTTTTTCCAGATGAGGTGGACGTCACAACAATGTGATTGGTCACTGGCAATGTTGAACCTGGATCAACATTTATTATGATGATGTGGGAACAACACCGACACGAGGATATCAGATCATTCCAGGATGAAGGTCAAAGGGAAAGTCCCTGGGAAGCTTCCGGTTATGTTTCCATCCGGCGTAGTCATCTGACCGGTCCGTGCTATATCGCCCCTCTTGACCCGGAGTGGTATAATGTTTTGTAGAAAAGTTCCATCGATTCGCTCTCTCCCTCTCTTTCTCACTCTTACAAAAATAATAAATTCTCTGGGGGTTTTTCTCATACATTTATGGTACCCAACGGAGGAAGCATTGACCGGGATTGAACCGACGTCGTCTGACTCCTTCTTGATGTGCGTAAAACAAGGCCATTTTCTTTTAGGGTTTCTGTCTATTTTCTGTTAACGGGAAAACCTGTTGTAAAAGTAGCTATAAAAATGAAGAAAAACTCTTTACTTTGGTATGAGTGGCTGCACAAAACCAAAATACCTTATGAGGTGTTTAAATAAAATTATTCAGTTCTGAATTTAGTTCTGAGTTCTGAATATGTGTGCGGTGCTTTTTTTTTTTTCACTAAGGGTTATTTTACACATACTAGGAGTTGAGGCCTGCATGAAATTCTTTGCTAGGGTGGAGTCTTTGTTGTTCCTCACCTGATGGCAATCATACCGGCAGTATTTATGACCTGCGCACTCAACTGGTCTTCGCCAGATTATCTGCCAACTTTAGTCAGTTCTCGGCCTCACGTCTGTTCCTTGGTGACTCATCGTGTATATTAACCTTATTTCCTCTGTTTTCTCGTCAGCATCTGAAACCCACCTACCAAGCTCTCCTGGATACAAGTTTGCAGCCGCCGGTAATCTCTCCCTTTTTTCGAACTGCCAGTCTCTCCTGCCTGCCTCCCTGCATTGCATGCAGCACCCACCTGCAAGCTTGTAAGACAGCTCAGTGTATTATTCTCAGATTCACTCGCAGCTCTCTGTGGGATTCCCCTGACTGCTCTCTCCTCTGTTTCAGTGCCCTGGCCAGCCACAGTTTCCCCTGCCCAGTCCCTGCACCCAGTTATCCCTGCCATCTAGTCATAGTCATAGTATTTTCTCTCACCTCAGACGTCTAGTTTATGTTCCTTAATTCTAGTATGAAATTTCTGTTAGCCTCTGAGCATTGTAAATAAAGACTCTTTTCGTTACACCGCACCTCTGGCCTCCGGGCTTGAAACTGCACTTGAGTCCATCCCATTTCCACGGGCCACTGTGCCATGACAGTGGTACTTCTGAGTAAAAAAAAAAAAATCATAAAATATGTATGTGGGGTAATCAGGTTGTTAGTTTTTAACTGTTGCAAATCGGCAACGCCTGCCTCGAGAGGGTTAAGGCTGCCAGCCTTGCCAGCGCCATCTTACCCTCTCAACCATACATACATTACACAAACATCACCTGATTCCAGTCAGTATCAGCAGATTCTTGAGAACAATGTTCAAGAAGACTCTAGGGACAGCAAGTAAGCCTGCAGAGCGAGAGCGAAGTGCTCTAATAGGGTGATATGGTACTACAAGGTCATTAAGATAAGATGGGGCCTGATTATTTAAGACCTTGTATGTGAGGAGCAGGATTTTGAATTCAATTCTGGATTTAACAGGAAGCCAATGAAGGGAAGCCAAAACAGGAGAAATATGCTCTCTCTTTCTAGTCCCTGTCAGTACTCTTGCTGCAGCATTTTGGATTAGCTGAAGGCTTTTCAGTGAGTTTTTAGGACATCCTGATAATAATGAATTACAGTAGTCCAGCCTGGAAGTCATGAATGCATGAACTAGTTTTTCAGCATCACTCTGAGACAGGATATTTCTAATTTTAGAGATGTTGTGCAAATGGAAGAAGGCAGTCTTATATGTTTGTTTAATATGTGCATTGAAGGATATATCCTGGTCAAAAATGACTTCAAGGTTCCTCACAGCATTACTGGAGGCCAAGGTAATGCCATCCAGAGTAAGAATCTGGTTAGATACCATATTTCTAAGATTTTCAGGGCCGAGTACAATAACCTCAGTTTTATCTGAATTAAGAAGCAGAAAGTTAGCGGCCATCCAGGTCTTTATGTCTTTAAGACATTCCTGCAGTTTAACTAATTGGTGTGTGTTACCTGGCTTCATGGACAGATAGAGCTGGGTGTCATCTGCATAGCAGTGGAAATGTATGCTATGTCTTCTAATGATGCTGCCTAAGGGAAGCATGTATAATGTAAATAGAATTGGTCCTAGCACTGAACCCTGTGGAACTCTATAATTGACCTTAGTGGGTGAAGAGGACTCTCCATTTACATGTACAAATTGGAGTCTATTAGATAGATATGATACAAACCACTGCAGTGCAGTGTCTGTAATACCTACAGCATGTTCTAATCGCTCTAATAGGATATTATGGTCAACAGTATCGAACGCAGCACTAAGGTCAAGCAGGACAAGCACAGAGATGAGTCCACTGTCAGAGGCCATAAGAAGATCATTTGTAACCTTCACTAAAGCTGTTTCTGTGCTGTGATGAGCTCTGAAACCTCACTGAAACTCTTCAAATAAGCCATTCCTCTGCAGATGATCTGTTAGCTGTTTGACAATGAATGATATTGTTTTAGGATGCATTATACTGCTGAGTTATAAGAAAATACTGTTCACAGAAAGTCATCGCCTTATTTGTCTGGTTAGAAGAGAACAGAGCATACTGCCCCATCTCAGCAGGAGCAGATAAACAGGGAGCCAAGGTCGTAGCTTAGGCGCTGTGTGAGAGAAAGAATGTGAATGTTTAGGCTTTTATGATTAGGTGGGGGCCACTAGAGGCTAAAAGAGTTTGATCAAGGCTCCACCATTTTGAGATCTGACGCTGTCTGCTGTATGGTGTCCATCTCCCACGCGTGTATTCATTAAATCATCGTTTGACTCAACCCGGCCGGACCAGTGTTGTTATTTTTGGTTTTCCTCTTGTATCCATCCCCAATATTTGAATCCGTAACAACAACTACTCTTTCAAGGATTTTTGATATGAAAGGAAGGTTGGAGATTGGCCTATAATTAGCTAAGACAGCTGGGTCTAGAGATGGCTTTTTGAGTAAAGGTTCAACTACAGCCAGCTTGAAGGCCTGTGGTACATAGCTGATTATTAGAGACAGGTTGATCATATTTAAGACTGAAGAATTAATTAATGGCAGGACGTCTTTGAGCAGTTTTGTAGGAATGGGGTATAAAAGACATGTTGATGGTTTGGATGAAGTAATTATTGAAGTTAACTCAGAAAGATCAATTGGAGAAAAAGAGCCTAACTTAACATCGATGGTACTAAAAGTAGCTGTAGATAATATTACATCTGTGGGATGATTATTGGTAATTTTTTCTCTAATGATAAAAATTTTATTTGTGAAGAAGTTCATGAAGTCATTAATGTTAAAGGGATTGTTGGCTCAGTAGAGCTCTGACTTTTTGTCAGCCTGGCTACAGTGCTGAAGAGAAACCTGGGGTTTTTCTTATTTTCTTCAATCAGTGACAAATAGTAAGATGTTCTGGCTTTGCGGAGGGCTTTCTTATAAATCAGCAAACTATTTCTCCAGGCTAAATGATGATCCTCTAAATTTGTGACACACCATTTCCTCTCCAGCTTACGAGTTATCTGCTTTAGGCTACGTGTTTTAGAATTATACCACGGGGTCAGGTACTTCTGATTAGAGACCTTAGTTTTCACAGGAGCTACAGTATCCAGAGTCATAAGTAGTGAGGAGGTAAAATTATTAACAAGATAATCGACCTCTGTTGGAGTAGCGTTCAGATAGCTGCTCTGCTCTATGTTGGTACAGAGCATTGAAGATGATAACAGTGGCTGGATTAAATTCTTAAACTTAGTTACAGCGCTTTCAGAAAGACATCTACTTTGATAAAGTCTACTCTCCACTGCTGTGTCAATTATTGTAAATGTTATCAGGAAATGATCAGCCAGGAGAGGGTTTTCAGGAAACACTGTTAAATGTTCAGTTTCTATGCCATGCCCAAAACAAGATCTAGAGTGTGATTAAAGTGGTGGGTGGGTTCTTTTACATTTTGAGAGAAACCAATTGAGTCTAATAACAGATGCCATGTTGAGGCTGTCATTTTTAGCATCTACATGGATGTTAAAATCACCCACAATAATTATTTTATCTGAGCTGAGCACTAAATCAGATAAAAAGTCTGAGAAATCAGACAGAAACTCTGTGTAAGGCCCAGGTGGACGATATATGATAACAAGTAAGACTGGTTTCTGAGTTTTACAGCTGGGGTGGACAAGGCTAAGCATCAGGCTTTCAAATGAATTAAAAGTCTGTCTTGGTCTTTCGTTAATTAATAGGCTGGTGTGAAAAATTGCTGCCACACCGCCCCCTCGGCCTGTGCTTCGAGGTTTCTGGTAGTTAGAATGACTTGGGGGTGTTGATTCATTTAAACTAACATAATCATCCTGCTGCAACCAGGTTTCTGTAAGGCAGAGTAAATCGATTTGTTGATCAATTATTAAGTCATGTACTAACAGAGACTTGGAGGAGAGAGACCTAATATTTAATAATCCACATTTCACTGTTTTACTCTTTGGTTCAGATGTGGATACTGTACTGTTCTTTCTTTGTGATGTTTTATGTTTAAGTTTTTTATTGCTGGTTTTTAGTTTTTTTTTTGTCTGTTTGGGAGCTGACACAGTTTCTGTGGAGATGGGTTTTGGGGGGGGGGGGGGGGGGTAGCAGGAGGAGAGAAGCTGCAGGGAGGCGTGTAAGACTGCAACTCTGCTTCCTGGTCCCAACTCTGGATAGTCATATTTTGGGGGGTTTAATAAATTGGTCCATATTTCTAGAAATGAGAGCTGCTCCATCCAAAGTGGGATGGATGCCGTCTCTCCTAACAAGACCAGGTTTCCTCCAGAAGGTTTGCCAATTATCTATGAAGCCCACATCGTTTCTGGGACACCACTCAGACAGCCAGCAATTTAAGGAGAACATGTGGCTAAACATGTCACTCCTGGTCTGATTGGGGAGGGGACCAGAGAAAACTACAGAGTCCAACATTGTTTTGGCAAAGTTACACACCGATTCAATATTGATTTTAGTGACCTCCGATTTGCGTAACTGGGTGTCATTACTGCCGACGTGAATTATGATCTTACTGTATTTACGTTTACCCTTAGCCAGCAGTTTTAAATTTCCTTCAATGTCGCCTGCTCTGGCCCCTGGAAGACAATTGACTATGGTTGCCGGTGTCTCTAGCTTCACCAATTACCAGAGTTTGACCCCCGGCGGGTGTGTCGCAGAGTGGGGAAAAACGGTTAGACACATGAACAGGTTGGTGGTGTACCTGGGGCTTCTGTTTAAGACTATGCTTCCTCCTCACCGTCACCCAGCCGCCCTCTTTCCCCAGCTGCTTGGGGTCTGCCGGGGAACAGCTAGCGGGGCCTATGCTATCTTCAGCTGCACCAGCTACAGGGGCCTGGCTAGCTACGGGTGAATGAAGGGTGCGAAGCCGAGTCTCCAATTCAGTAATCCTGGCCTCCAGAGCTGCAAATATGCTACATTTGTTACAGGTATCATTACTGCTAAAGGAGGCAGAGGAGTAGCTAAACATCTGACACAATGAGCAAGAAAGTGCAGGAGGGACAGGTGAAGTAGCCATGGTGCTAACGAGTTGGCTACGAGCTAAGCTAAGCTAGCGAAACAGTACAGAGACAGTGAGTGAATACTTTGGCTATAAATTAGGTAGTGAGTACACAGAAAGGGTGCTTCGGATGAAGCACGTGAAGATTATACTATGAAAAAGGAATATATCTAAAAGTTTTTAATTAAATTGCTTAGCAGAAAAGCTACTCAGAAACACCACTGTGTTTGAGCAGTTACAGGAAGTGATACTCTACCACAGAGCAAGCCAACAAATCTCCTGGCACAGATGGTTTAACTGCAGAGTTTTATAAATCATTTTCTAATCTCCTGGCTCCGTTCTTGCTGCAGGTTTTCATAGAAAGTATAGAGAATAACATCCTCCCTTCTACTCTTATTCAGGGTCTCATAACACTTATTCCAAAGCCAAACAAAGACTTACTTCTTATTGATAATTGGAGAACCATCTGTCTGCTCAATAATGACTATGAGATTATGGCTTTAGTGCTTGCTAACAGAATTAAAGAATTTTTGGATACAATTATTGATGAGACACAATCAGGCTTTATGAGAAATAGACACATTTCTAATAACATTAGACTGGTTTTAGATCTACTTGATTACTCTGATTTGGTATCTGACTTCATTCTCTTCCTGGATTTTTAAAAGGATTTTGATACAATTGAACATCAATTTATTTTCCACTCTTTGGAAAAATTTGCCATTTTTCTGTAAAGCTATCAAAACGTTGTACACGAATGGCAATAGCTCAATTAAAATGATTAACGGCTCCACCCCGAGATTTGACCTGTTATACAAGAAATCACCATAGCTGATAAGGAGCTCATCATCAGCCAGCTAGCTAATGACACCACACTCTTCTTGAAGAATGCAAATCAAATCCGTCCAGCCCTTAGTGTTATTAGTGATTTCTCTGAGGCATCTGGTTTATGTCTAAATCTAAAAAAATGTGAATTACTAGCAATTAAAGACTGCACTGCAAATGCTATCTGTAACATTTCTGTTAAACAACAAGTCACATACCCAGGACTCTTAATATCCAAAGACCAAAAGTCAAGATGCTCGTCAAACTTCACTCCGATTATACAAAAAAAATCCGAAAAATGTTCAACCAGTGGCTGCAAAGGGATTTATCTCTGAAAGGTAGAGTTTTAATTACTAAAGCTGAAGGGATATCCCGACCGGCATATGCTGCTCTCTCCTTACATCTGGATAAGAAGATTAGTAAAGACATTGACCGCATGCTCTTTAATTTTATATAGAAAAACCATAACAACAGAGATATTTTTTTTCTTTTATTATCACTTTTCCTGGAAACCTGGGTCCAAAATGGGATCCTATTGGTGGCTCAGCTGGTTAATAAAGAGGGAGCACCACTTACTTACAATGAATTCCTTACACTATATAATTTTCCAGTCAGTGTTTGGGAATTCTCAATGGTGCTTGGTGCCATACCCTCGGGTACTTTAATGTTATATAAAAACACTGACAGTTCAATATCTACCTCAGTCACTCTCCCTGATCCAGCTGAGTCAGCAGTGGGAGAAATCTGCTTTTCACAGGAACTTGGTAACAGCAATAAGAGAATACGTAGTTTATTCCAAGAAGATATCATGTCTCTCCCATATATATAATATCTTACTGGAACCGACATGTTCCAGATATCACCTGGAAGACAGTCTGGATGATCCCATAAATATCTAATTGTAAACAAGGTGAAGGAAATCTCATATGAAATTCTTCATAAATGTTACCCTGCCAGTCACTATATGGTGACATTTAAAAGAGACATAAATACTAATTGAACTTTCTGTGGGGATCATCCAAAAACTGTGGCACATCTTTTTTAGTACTGTTCCTCTGGACAGAGATTCTGGAAGGAATTTAGCAGTTTTGTTATTGTCCATATTTTAAAGGAGTTTTCTTAATGATGGGAAAATGTTTTATTCTGTTTCTGTCACGGGAGTGGAACGGACTCAGGCGCAGACGGAGGTAGCACGGTTCAACGACACTTTATCAATCACACTGGTGCACTATATACACATGAAGGGGTGGGGGAAAACACCAGGGTCCCGGGGATCAACAGGCTGGGGAGACACACTTCTTCGCACTCGCTCTGCTCCTCGTCCAAACAGTCTCCACACAAGCAGCTCACGCTCACTCTCACTCACGGGGTCCAGGGGTCACAGAAGGGCTGATCCAGGTAAACCTATTTACACAGACGAGGGTAAGTCGAAGGCAAACACGGGAACAGTAGAATTGCAAGAAGCCAGGCAATACTAACGAGAGTTACTCAATATTCCAGCGACGAATAGCTCAGAGCCCCAGCCTTAAGAAGAGCCAGAGAACTGCAATCGCTTGAGATCAGCTGCAGGTGCGTGGCCAAGGGCAGGAGCCCAATCAGAGCTCCGCCCAGGCAGACAGGTAGGAGAGAGAGAGCGAGAGAAAAACAACAACACTTGTGGCCACACTGGGCTGGCCGGGGAGGCACAGGGACCATGACAGTTTCTTTAAGTTCTCCAGGAAGAATGGTAAATGTTTTTTTTATAAAAAATTTGTTAATACTTTTAGCTATTTTTTTTTATCCATAAATGTAAGTTTATTAATAAAACACCATATTTCTGTCTTTTTTATAAGGATATGGAATTGTACATACAATCAATTTCAGACTCAACCAACAAAAAGGCTCTCAGAACAATATTTATATGTTGATTTTTTCGCCTACTCATATAATAATTTTTTACCCCTGATTTTGTATGTTCATGTTCTGTTCTTTTGTAAACTTCATCTGTTTGTATGTTGTATACTCATTGTGTTTCAATAAAGTTCAATTTAAAAAAAGGGTACGTTCCAAATCTTCAGACGTCACTAATCACGTGACTCTGGCCAAACGAATCAAGCCTCGACACAGTGCTTCTGAAGCAGCGTGTTGATGTTTCTAACACATGCACCGGAGCGTCAGCTTCAAGCGGACCATCACCACCTCTCACATCTAAAGGTAAGTGCCAAGGTAACTTTGAACTGAGTTCAGTCAATCTCGAGTTTTTCGAAGTTTTCTGAGTGAAGTTTTCTGTTGCTCTCTGTGAGAGAAGACCGTTAAAGGCGAGGCTCTCCAGAGTGTGTTTTGGAAATGACAATCTTCATTACAAAGCTTTCTTCGTTAGGAATTAGCATACATGTTTTTATTGAACATTTGAAGAACTAGCAAAAAAAAACAAACCCTTGTAGAGGACATAAAGTCAGAGATAGAAACGACAAGGAGCAGGTGCATCTAGTATAGGTAGATCTGCTGCAAAAACCCACAGAGCTCAGCAGCCAGCGCAACAAATTCTGGATCCTTGGCTTTTAGTTAGCATTAGCAGCACATCCTGCATGTGAAAGGACTTTTATGCTGCGCACTGTGACTCACAGCAATAGTCCCGGGTCAACCCTGACTTTGTGTTAAACTAATCCTAAAGTAATATTGGTATTTCTAACCACTGACATACCACAACTTTATCCTTTCAACAGCTGCTGAAAGTTAGGGGACCTAGCTGCTATCGGATATTTATATAGAGATCCTCCAGCTTCAAACTGTATTACCCTTCAAGGACCTGCAGTTCACAAAAGTGCCCCTCCGACAGCCAAACCCATCTGTTCTCTGATTGGATTGTTACATTTGTGATTGACATGACATTGACCAATCAGGTGAAAGGAAGAAAAAAAGGGTCAAAATTCGTACTTGTAACTTGCAGGGTTTTTTTTTTTTTTTGGCTAAGTCCACACACAAATCTTTTTTACGCACACACAAATTCTTTTTACACATACAAATCTTTTTTACACACACACAAATCTTTTTTTACACATACAAATCCTGATTTACAAGTACAAAACTGATTTACAAGTACAAAATATTTATGACCACATTTTGAGCCCATAGAAATCTCCATTGTTCTGTAGCAGTGGTTCTCAAACGTTTCACAATGAGTTTCACCCTTATGAGCGACATCAAAGCGCAGTAGTATAGGCAGTAGCGGTTTTTGATAAGGGCAATTTTCATTTTCGCTGCACAACTACAGCGTGCAATTTACTTTGTGTGCACTCAAATGGAGTCGAGTCAACCAGCGCCACCTCTGGCCAAGTACCATAGCCTACAGATTAACTTGTGACACACAGTAGCGGTTTTTGATACGGGCGACATGGGCGGTTGCCCATATCAAAAAATCGTGGTGTGGGTAGAGCTTGGCGATAGAACAATAACGATATGTATTGCGAAATAACTTTTTCTCGATAGAAAAATTAAACTATTGCGATAGGCCTCATCTCTCTTGTCCTCTTAAAAAAAAGAAAAAAGAAGAACAGTCAATCCAAATTAAGTAGCGCAGAGCCAAACCAATCACAGCCGCTGTGTCACGTGACTTGTTACGTGCAGCACAAGCGCCAAGGCGCACATGTGTATTTGTTTGGGAAGCAGCCAACCGGGCTGCCCAGGTAATGAAGGAAATGAGTGTGCCGACTAGAGAAAAATCAACCGAGAGCGTGACCGAACGTTACCGAAGAGAAAACAGATGATGGTTCCAATGCCGGAGAGATTGTCGAACGGAAGAGCCATAGAAGTTCCGTAGTGTGAAGGTATTTCGGCTATTTCAAGTCTGACAAAAACAGAGTAGCGCGCACTGTAAATTGTGCCGAAAGCAAGTCTGGAAATACAATAAACCGGTGCATGCTCAATCTCTGACTGGAAGCGCTAATTCGTCATCCGGCTTTTGTCAGACTAAAGTAACTGTTAAAACTGTTTGAAAAGCTAAGCTATACAACAAGGAGAGATTGAGAATTTCCTTTTTGTTCTCAGTTTATTTGATATTGACAAAAGTTAGTCAATTTTGTCTGTTCTTCTGTAAAACAAACTAAGATTTATTTTTAGAATTAATATTTTGTTTCTAAGTGGAATTGACAACTTAGTAGTCTGTTTGGTTTGTTCTATTTTGAAACTTAAATGCTTTAGCGGATGCCTTTTGTGTAGTTTGCAATATTTGCCTTTATTTATCTGAAACTGAAGTCTCATGTTCCTTAAGTACATCTACCCTGTTGAACTTATTATGGGAAATAAATATTTAAATTAAAACAAGCTGCTAATTATTTCACATTTTACTTGTGAGCAACGGCACATTGAAATCTTACAAATATAGTTATTTGGCTTATATCGTGATATGTATCGTTATCGCCAGAAATGAAAAAAAACATATCGTGATATGAAAAAATCTTATATCGCCCAGCGATTAGTGGGGGTTAGTTGTCTTTGCTTAATGATTGTTTTAGTCTTAACCATCCACATTGCTGGCATTGCATCTTTCAATGCCAGCAATGCCAGGTATCAGTGCTCAAACCTTTTGTGTTTGTTTCCAATAAGTTGCCCACCTCGGGAAACAAAAATGTGTTCTTTGTCTTGTCAGATGAACATATGAGACACTTAGGCTCCACACTGCACTGAAGAGTCAAACAAAGATCTGTTTTGTGTCCCAGCTGATCAGCAGGAGGAGAAGAGTCTGACGGAGCAGCAGAGGAACATTTTCAGCTACTTGGACTCAGCTCAGCCACTACAGAGAAAACGATGAGCTCAACACAGAAGGTGACAGACAGAGCAGGGCGATATGACCAAAAATATTTATCACAATATACATTTGAAAATTTGCGTTAACGATGTAGCTGACGATATAATTGACGCGAGACAAAATACTTTACAACTCTAAAAAAACACGGTAATAACGACGGCCTGCTAGCATGCTCTACCACAAGTAGTGTTTGTTGTGTATCTGACGGACGAATGCTAAACCAGTTCCACACCACTGAAGTTGCAGCATTTTTACAAACCAATTCTGGTTCATCTGTTTCATTCAACGATCCGCTTTCACCCTTCTCATTCTCCGTCGCTGCCATGTTTTTTCCTCCATATGATTGTATATGACAGAAGACGAGCAACATCTGTTGTGGAAGCTAATGGGGTTCCTTATGAATAAACAAATAAATAAACATAGGATTTATTATCACTGAATAGTTATGTATAAATCTATACAAATTAAAGAAATATGTAATAGGAAACAACAAAATAATATAAATTATAAAATAATATAAAAGTGTGTGTGTGTGTACATACAATTAGAGGGATGGGCATGATTTTAGTGGTTGAACAGTCATGAATTATTTTTAACACCAGGTTGGATGTAATGTGTTAGAACTACCAGCAGGTGGTGATAAGAGACCTTTAAGGTGTTTGGTGCCACACTCCACCTTCAGGTTTAAAACTAGTGTTAATGGAGGGAGTTTGAAGGTTGAGTTTGTTCCACGACTGCATTTCACTCACTGGCTCTGTTTGTATCTCTGTCACTGCAGGACCAACATGGAGCGAGAAGTCAGCGCTCTCAGGAGGCCGACAAACCTCACAGAAGAAAGAGAGAGAAAACATACACCTGTGATGAGTGTGGGAAGGATTTTACTGTGAAGGATAAACTAAAACAGCATCAGGTCATCCACACTGGAGAAAGACCGTTCAGCTGTGACTTGTGTGGAAAGTGTTTTTCCAGGAAGGATTCCCTAAAACAACACGAACTCATCCACAGTGGAGTTAAAGTGTACAGCTGTGATCAGTGTGGCAGAGCTTTTAATTGCAGTATGAGCTTACAGAAGCATCTAGTTACCCACTCTGGAATTAAGGCATACAGCTGTGACGAGTGTGGGAAGGAGTTTACTGAGAAGGCTAAACTAAAACAGCATCAGGTCATCCACACTGGAGAGAGACCGTTCAGCTGTGACTTGTGTGGGAAGTCTTTTACCAGGAAGGGTTACCTAAAACAACACCAACTCATCCACAGTGGAGAGAGGCCGTTCAGCTGTGACTTGTGTGGAAAGTCTTTTACCAGGAAGGAATCCCTAAAACAACACCAACTCATCCACAGTGGAGTTAAAGTGTACAGCTGTGATCAGTGTGGCAGAGCTTTTATTCAAATTAGCCACTTACAGAATCATCTAGTTACCCACTCTGGAATTAAGGCATACAGCTGTGACATCTGTGGAAAAACTTTCAGCCAGAGAGGGCACCGAAATATACACCTACGCATTCACACCAGACATGATGTGTACTGCTGTGAACAGTGTGGGAAAGAGTTTATAACAGACGCAAAGTTACAACGACACATGTTTTCCCACACTGACGAGAGACCTTATAAATGTGACCTGTGTGAGAAGACTTTTAAAGCTCCACGTTACCTGAGACGACACCAACAGATCCACACCAGAAAGAGACTCTACAAGTGCAGTTACTGTGAGGTATGCATTTATATTGTTATCTTGTCATTTTAGCCTGACTGTTTGGAACAACTCTGCTCATTAAACTGTGTTAGCATGTTAGCAATTCTACTGCATGGAAAAGCAGCTCTGAGTGATTATTCAGATTTTCATGTCAGTTATGATTTTAGTATTACTGTAGTATTATGGTGGTAGTATTGTAGTTATTGCAGCCCAGTAAACTGAGTGTGTTAACTGAAACAGTAAAATGTAATTGGACGTCTGCAGAGATGCTCTTTATTTCAGGCGACGTTCAGGATAAAATGTTGAAGGACTGACTTACACTGTCTTTGTGTCTTTGTTTAGAAGCAGAGAGACACAGATGGATCCAGTTCTCAACCCTGTCATCACTGTGGTGGTGGGAAAGACTTTCGTTGTGACCTCTGTGGAAAAACTTTCAGTTGGCAAGCTGACCTAAAAATACATCAACGTAGACACACTGGAGACAAACTGAAATACTGCAAAGAATGTGGGAGAAGCTTCACCACATCAGGTGACTTAAAACGACATGAACTGATTCACAGTGGGGTTAAACAGCACCTCTGTGATCAGTGTGGGTCATCTTTCATCACTGCAGGTGAGCTTAAATCACACAAACGAGTCCACACAGGAGAGAAACCATACAAGTGCAGACACTGTGACAAAAGCTTCTCACGTTCAGGTCATCGTAACAAGCATGAACGTGCACACATGGAAGGAAACTACAGCTGTGACCAGTGTGACAAGAGCTTCAGGAATCTCAGTTCATACTCCGAACACAAACGATCCCACATTACTAATAAACTGTTTCACTGTTACCAATGTGCCAAAACATTCACCTCATTGTCTGCTCTGTGCAAACATCAGCGTGATCACTCAGGGCTGAAATCACTCCCATCACTAGATCACAGTGAATCTGAAGAGACAGAAAGATCCTCTGGTTTCAGTGTCAGACTCAAAAAGCTTGAGATCAGACTCCACAGAGTTCACATAGAATCATTTAAACTTGTGTTGAACTGAACTGGTTGCTGGGCTGAACTTCTACTTAATACAGGTTTACATGGGATCTTATTTTCTGTCGTTTTACTGAGTCAGTTTTGCCCTTTTTTCTCTGTCCTGGTTTTGCTCGTCTGTAAATAATTGAAAGTCAAATAGTTCATTGTTCTCCAGAAAAACGTTTTGGAAACTCATGTTTAACCTTTAAAACTCTGACATGTTTTAGCACACAAGGCTTCATCGGGGAGTTCACTCATGATTGGACCATGAGAATAAAGGTTTTTAGTTCTTTCAAAGAGAGTCTTGGAGCTGTTTGATGTTTCTGTTTTTTCTGAAACCACCTGAAAGAAAAACTATTTTTCTTGCTTTATGTAGTGTGGAAGTTTTTAATGTTTCTTTCATCTGTGATGTTCTTGATTGTGTTTACATGAAGATGGTACAAATAAACTGTCCTTTTAGCTTTAGCTCCTAATTTATTCATTATTTATGGATGTAGCACAGCAGCAGTTTCTTGATTAACACATGGAGGGCTCGGGATCTGATGGTAAATAATGTTTTGTGTCCTTGTACACATCATACAGCTCAGCTGTTCCACAGATGTCAGGTTTACACAGTGGGATGGTTTGTAAGAACGCAGCTCTCCTGTGGATAAATCCTTACTCTTAGCCTCAGGACCTCACACAGTCCCAGCAGGTTTGGTCAGAAGATTAATCCTTTATACCAAAACGTCATAAAGTCTCCTTTGCTGTGCTGTTTTCACAAAGAAACGTAAACTGAGGACCTGAACTTACAATGTTTTAATTAGTTTAGCAGATTCAGTGTCTCCATGATCAAATCGTACCGGTAGAAAGCCGGTTAATACTGAAATGAACTGGCTGCATGCATCTCTGAATGTAAATTTGTGCACTATTAATAGATCATTCTGGAACGGTGTCATCACCCTAATTTGCCCATTTAGTAAATCTCACTCATGGCCAAGAAATTGAAATAAATCTTGTTTCCCTGCTGGATAGTGATCCACTGTAACTCTGCTCCTCCTTCCTGTTTAGGATTTCTGTGACTGAAGTAAAATTCCCTCCATCCATCACTTATCCCCGCTAACCCAAAGTAAAATAAAGTTTTGCTCATCTTAAAAAAGCATTACAATAATGGGCATTACCAATGCACCTTTTCTGTCACCCTGCTAGATGTTACACATCTTGTTATTGGACTGATTTCTACTGCTGGACTACTCCTGGGGAGTGTAACAATACTCTTACTAATTAGCTCCCTTTCACACCTTTGGGGATATTTATTTTTGTGCTTGCAGCGCTGTGAGCCAGAACAGCGAGAGAAAAATCTGCAGACGCAATGAACCGAATGCTTAAGTGAATCCCAGCAGCTGCACATGTGCTATGCTGATTTAGAGGATATCTTTGCTCTGGATTTATATTTATACTTTTTCATTTCTATATGATTCTTCTCACATCTAAACAAAGATGATTTAATTTGCTAAATTTTGAAGCCTCTTCGTGCTCAGGTGTAAATGAGACGTAATATTTGCTCTTGGTTTGGTTCTCCTGTACAGAACCTTGCAGTACAACAGAAACCTAAAATGGGTTGGGTGTGGATAATTTTGCCGAAAAAAACAGTGGAAGCGGAGCTGCCAAAGAGTAAACGTTTAAAAGTAAGTACTGATATGATGTCTCAACAGGACCTGGAAAACTAGTCTATGCATTCATTTTTAGTAGGCTTGATTATTGTAACAGCATCTTTACAGGTGTTAGATTTGCATTGTTTATTGTCATTTATGCTTAGAGGTGTATAGTCGATTGTGTAGTGATGGGATGTGTGATCCTTAATTGTCTGCAAAGGCTTGGTGTGCATTTCAGAGTGTTCTGGCTTTCACACCCACATTCTGAAAGCATGGGAGAGGGCATACCTTCTCTTATTGTTTTACGGCAGGATAAACGTGTCTATATCTGTTTTAGGCTAAGTGCCTTTTGTTTAGATGAACTGTTGGACTTCCAAAGCAGCAGGGTTAGGGAAGTTGTTTATGGGGTCACACACACACACACACACACTTACACAACGCTCAGGCAAGGTACTCTTTGTTTGTATGTAGACGTCATATTTTAATGAAGCTATGTATATTCATGTAACCTCAATAAAAGAGCAGTGTTACGGGGGAGCAGATGAGAGCAAGCGAACGAACGCCGTTTGTCCAGTTCTCTCCCGTGCACGAGAAACATGAAGAACTTTGCCTACTCGTGTCTTGCTTTGCTGTATAATTAAATTGTCCTTAAGGTTCCAGCGAATAGGTTTGTAGCATAAACCTATCAACAGGTCTACCTAAAAAATCATGACTCTGGTTTTACGTGGCCTGTCAACACAATTTAAAAACTGGTATATATCACCTTGTTGCTTCGTCATCTTGAAGTGGTCATGTGGTTGGCTTACCTTGACTACTTTATTCTTCCTCAGTCAAACAGCAGCACTCATGCGATTGTTTTGCCCCCTTAGCTCCAGGTGTTGAGCCAAAAAGTGATTGTCGGACAGAAAGTGATTGCCTTCTGCGGGAGCGTGCAGCTACTTAAAGCTGTAGCGTCCAGATTACTTACAGCTACTTCTGTGCAACTGATATCAGGTGCAGTAAGCTGAACACAGCTTCAACCGTCTGTTTGTTGAAAAATGGTAACGTGACCGCACCACATTTTTCTGTTAGTAACAGTAACGCCGTTGTAACGATAGAAATAGTAATTAGTTAGATTACTCTTTACTGAAGAAACGTAATGCCGTTAGCTGCTTATAAACCACTGAATCGGGTACGTTCTAAATGGTGGGCGGTGAAAAGATGGTGGAGTGAACAGACGCTCTCTACCGATTTCTGCACCGAATGTTTGTGAGCAATGGTCAAACCTCAAATTTATGCTGCTAACACTAACAATTCAGAGAATATCTGAGTTGGAAAGATATTCCAGGAGGTGGAATCTCAGACTACATGGAGTCAAGGAGACTGAGAAAGAAGACGTAAGGGGAAAGGTGATAGAGATACACTGTAAAATCTAATTAGTTCAAAGAACTCAAAAAAATTGAGGAAACTCGTTGCCTCAAAAACATTGAGTAAAGCTTAGCTAAAAATGACTAAATTAGGATAACTTATTTATTTTGAGTACTCTGTACAAGCTCATTTGTTCCCAGAACTCAAAAAAATTGGATCAAGTTTACGTAAGATGACCAAGTTAGGGTAACTTACTCATTTTGAGTACACTGTACAGCCTTGTTAGTTCCCAGAACTCAAAAAAAATTAAGGAAACTCGTTGCCTCAAAAAAAACTAAGTAAAGCTTACTTAAGATGACTGTTAGGACAACTTATACATTGCAAGTTTGCAGTATTAAGAATAACTTGATATTTCTGACTTTACAATACGAATTGTTTACCTACTGACAAACATTTCAAGTTCAACTAAATAAAAAAACAATTTAACAACAATAAAAATAATTAACAACGCTTTTTGTAATGATGTTAAAATGAGCCCAACTTTTATTTTCAAACACAACAAAGTATAACAGCCAACATACTGGACATTGTTCTGCTGAACAACAAACAATTATATTGCCATCACTGATATAATCTTACAATGAAACAAAGTCTCAGATGTAATTATTCTGAAAATAAGTTTAGGCCTACCTCAAGTTTGTTTTGTACTTACATTACTTATATAATCAAAATAAAATATTTGTTGTTCTGTCACAAGTGCAGTCTCTGATTTAAACAACACATTTGTTTTTCATTCCAACACAGGAGCTGGAATGTTGTAAAATTTTAAGGATGGCTTGTTTCCAGTCCAGGCATTACTGCCTGACTGACTGTCATGGATCGAGGTGATCCAAATGTAGGTGCAGACAAAGTCTTTAACTTACCTTAAGTACAGGGGCAGTGGATGTGGGTTGGAGATGCAATGAGCTTCAACCTGCAGGCGACCATCTTCACTGACCACACCATCCGTGACGGAGGACTCATCTCTCCTGTTGTCCTGCAAGCAAACAATCATATTTTTTGGAACATGAACTTAATTAATCATCTCTGTGCTTGTCCTTCTTGACCTTAGTGCAGCATTCAATACTATTGACCATAATATCCTATTAGAGCGATTAGAACATGCTGTAGGTATTACAGGTATTGCACTGCAGTGGTTTGTATCATATCTATCTAATAGACTCCAATTTGTGCATGTAAATGGAGAGTCCTCTTCACACACTGAGGTTAATTATGGAGTTCCACAGGGTTCAGTGCTAGGACCAATTCTGTTTACATTATACATGCTTCCCCTAGGCAGCATCATTAGAAGACATAGCATACATTTTCACTGCTATGCAGATGACACCCAGCTCTATCTGTCCATGAAGCCAGATAACACACACCAATTAGTTAAACTGCAGGAATGTCTTAAAGACATAAAGACTTGGATGGCCACTAACTTTCTGCTTCTTAACTCAGATAAAACTGAGGTCATTGTACTCGGCGCTGAAAAGCTTAGAAATATGGTATCTAACCAAATTCTTACTCTGGATGGCATTACCTTGGCCTCCAGTAACACTGTGAGGAACCTTGGAGTCATTTTTGACCAGGATATGTCCTTCAACGCACATATTAAACAAATATGTAAGACTGCGTTCTTCCATTTGCGCAACATCTTTAAAATTAGAAATATCCTGTCTCAGAGTGACGCTGAAAAACTAGTTCATGCATTTATTACTTCCAGGCTGGACTACTGCAATTCATTATTATCAGGATGTCCAAAAAACTCACTGAAAAGCCTTCAGGTAATCCAAAATGCTGCAGCAAGAGTACTGACAGGGACTAGAAAGAGAGAGCATATTTCTCCTGTTTTGGCTTCCCTTCATTGGCTTCCTGTTAAATCCAGAATTGAATTCAAAATCCTGCTCCTCACATACAAGGTCTTAAATCATCAGGCCCCATCTTATCTTAATGACCTTGTAGTACCATATCACCCTATTAGAGCACTTCGCTCCCGCTCTGCAGGCCTACTTGTTGTTCCTAGAGTATTTAAAAGTAGAATGGGAGGGAGAGCCTTCAGTTTTCAGGCCCCTCTTCTGTGGAACCAGCTTCCAGTTTGGATTCGGGAGACAGACACTATCTCTACTTTTAAGATTAGGCTTAAAACTTTCCTCTTTGCTAAAGCATATAGTTAGGGCTGGACCAGGTGACCCTGAATCCTCCCTTAGTTATGCTGCAATAGATGTAGGCTGCCGGGGGATTCCCATGATGCATTGAGTTTTTCCTTTCCAGTCACCTTTCTCACTCACTATGTGTTAACAGACCTCTCTGTATTGAATCGTATCTGTTATTAATCTCTGTCTCTCTTCCACAGCATGTCTTTTATCCTGTCTTCCTTCTCTCACCCCAACCGGTCGCAGCAGATGGCCGCCCTTCCCTGAGCCTGGTTCTGCCGGAGGTTTCTTCCTGTTAAAAGGGAGTTTTTCCTTCCCACTGTCGCCAAAGTGCTTGCTCATAGGGGTTCATATGATTGTTGGGCTTTTCTCTGTATCTATGAAGCGCCTTGAGGCGACATTTGTTGTGATTTGGCGCTATATAAATAAAATTGAATTGAATTGAATTGAATTGCTTTCTTGAAACATTTTTTTCTGCATTTGGTATAAAACAGACTCCAATTTGGACAATCTCAGGCCCCCTCCCCACCGGAGAGGTGACATTCAACGTCCCACTTGTCAGTCTGGATAGCCGTGACCACCACCCAACACACAATAATGTCATGAAAGCATCATTTTAAAAAGGGCTATGCAAACATGGCCAATAACTTTCATTCTAATGATGTGCAAAATGATTTGGGCACAAAACAAATTTTGCTGTTAGAAAACTTGCAGACTTCACTATTTACAGTGTAGACCCTCTAAACTAAGTTTGGGGGATGTGATCTTTCAAGAAATGCAGACCAAACTGTTGTTTGTTTACTTACACAGCATGTCTTGTAGAATTAACTGGAGTCAAAAGCAACAGCATAGTGCAGTCATATCTCAAGTCTAATAACAGAAGACAGGAAAAGATCAGTAAAGAAGCAACTTCCCCAAACCAAAGCACAAATAAAACAATAAGTAAAACAGGCTGATCTAAAGTATGATTAAAGTTCAGCCTGATTAATATAAATGTCACTGACAGTTGCTAATATATTGGAAAACCAAAATACTTACCACTGAGTTGATGTCTTTCTGTCCAACAGCAGGAGTGCTGGTCATAGCCTCAAAGACAGTAAGAAGCAAGCAGAGGGAGAAAAAGCAGAACATTTTTCAGAAACTGGTTTGATCCTTAATGGCTGTGCAATCATTGTAACATAGAGTTTACTTATGTTGTTAAATAAAGGCTAGATTTGACATTAATAGATGCCACAGATGTTAAAAAGCTGCCACAAAGCATGAAAAAAATGGACGTCTCCGAAAACGTCGGAGCATTTTTGCAAATATGTGATGTCTTGATAAATCTAACAGATATTTGAACTTTACACAGCTACATTCTCGCCTGAAAATATCTTAAAAGTTTATTTTGTGACCCAGAAAAAGTAATAAGTTTTTTTAGCCATGCTCCTCCGCCATTGCTGCGCTTACAAGTACGCACAGGCTCTGACAACCGTGGCCGACAAATGCGATCCTCCTTTTCCCCAGACTGCCCTTTCTGGGTCACAAAATAACCTTTTAAGATATTTTCAGCCGAGAATGTAGCTGTGTAATTCTCAAATATCTACTTAATTTATCAAAATATCACATATTGGCAAAAGTGCTTCCACGTTTTCGGAGAGCTCTGTCAAGGCTTGATAAGAGTCCGCGATATGTGTATATATGTGTGTGTGTGTGTGTGTATATATATATATATATATATATATATATATATATATATATATATATATATATATATATGTATATATATATATATATATATATATATATATATATATATATATATATGTATGTATGTATGTATGTGTATATATATATATATATATATATATATGCATGGTAAGGAGCTTTCTTGTCTTTATGTCAGTGGCTTCTATCTCCTCCTTTGGCCAGCCTATTACCCCAGCAGGGTACCTGATCACGGGCGTACGTACTTACGTGTTGATGGCCCGGATCTTGTTCTTACCGTTCAACTGACTCCTCAGGACTTGCCTTACCCTCTGCAGGTACTTGGTGGTTGCAGCTTTCCTAGCGGCCTCTTCATGGTTCCCACTCGCCTGCGGGATCCCCAGGTACTTGTAACTGTCCTCTATGTCTGCAATGTTGCCTTCTGGTAGTTCAATCCCCTCAGTTCTGACTACCTTCCCTCTCTTTGTTACCATCCGACTACACTTCTCCAGCCCGAAGGACATTCCAATGTCATTGCTGTATATCCTGGTGGTGTGGATCAGTGAATCGATGTCTCGTTCACTCTTGGCATACAGCTTGATGTCATCCATGTACAGGAGGTGGCTGACAACTGCTCCGTTCCGTAGTCGGTATCCGTAGCCAGTCTTGTTAATGATCTCACTGAGGGGGTTCAGGCCTATGCAGAACAGTAGTGGAGGGTTTCACCCCAAGTCCAGCACCCTGAGGCTGTACGCTAAGCGGAAGGAAGGGGGTCGGGGACTGGTGAGTGTCAGCACCACAGTCCAGGATGAGACAACGAACATCCAAGAATACATCACGAAGATGGCCCCAACTGACAGCGTGCTCAGTGAATACCTCAGGCAGCAGAAACCCAAGAAAGAGGAGGGAGACGAGGAACCATCATGGAAGGACAGGCCCCTGCACGGTATGTACCACCGGCAGATAGAGGAGGTGGCTGATATCCAGAAATCCTACCAGTGGCTGGACAAAGCTGGACTGAAAGATAGCACAGAGGCACTAATCATGGCAGCACAAGAACAAGCTCTGAGTACAAGATCCATAGAGGCTGGGGTCTATCACACCAGGCAAGACCCCAGGTGCAGGCTGTGTAAAGATGCCCCAGAGACAATCCAGCACATAACAGCAGGGTGCAAGATGCTAGCAGGCAAGGCATACATGGAATGCCATAACCAAGTGGCCGGCATAGTGTACAGGAACATCTGTGCCGAGTATAACCTGGGAGTCCCGAGGTGAAAATGGGAAATGCCCCCAAGGGTGGTGGAGAATGACCGAGCTAAGATCCTGTGGGACTTCCAGATACAGACGGACAAAATGGTGGTGGCTAACCAACCGGACATAGTGGTGGTAGACAAACAGAAAAAGACGGCCGTAGTGATCGATGTAGCAGTTCCGAATGACAGCAATATCAGGAAGAAGGAACACGAGAAGCTGGAGAAATACCAAGGGCTCAGAGAAGAGCTCGAGAGGATGTGGAGGGTGAAGGTAACGGTCGTCCCAGTGGTAATCAGAGCACTAGGTGCGGTGACTCCCAAGCTAGGCGAGTGGCTCCAGCAGATCCCGGGAATAACATCGGAGATCTCTGTCCAGAAGAGTGCAGTCCTGGGAACAGCTAAGATACTGCGCAGGACCCTCAAGCTCCCAGGCTTGAAGTGGGCTACTGGAACAAGAAGGCATCGGTGGGCAAGAGACGAAAACAGGGCGTTGTTGGAATGCTACTACGCAAGTAACCCCGGCAGAAGGGGCTACATGAATAGGATGAGGGACCTATGGATTCTTCGATACCCAACATCCACAATGACGGCGAAACAACTAGTAGCTCAGTGTTCCAACATTCGAAAGAAGGGACTGCTCTCACAGCTAGAGATTGACGAGGTACAACATAAATGCTACCGCAAGGAGGAGTCAGGACGCCAGGTCAGGGGGGAGATATCATCACCCCCACCCGAGATTGGGTGGGGGTGATGACATAGCCCCAAGTGCGACAGGAGAAGGATCATTGAGTGCGAGAGGAACTGACCTGAAAGATAGGATCATGGCCAAGCTTGAAACCTGGACCCCCCGTAGCCGGTTACCAAGATTACGTGAAGTACCCTCAGAAAGTCTGCTAGATGATGTTAATGCAGCACTACGGACGATACCTACAGCCACGATTACCGACACTAACAAGCTGATCTACAATACGGCAGCAGTGATCAGTGAGATGCTTGGCTACAAGTTAAACAGCCACAAGGGGCAGTACCCTCCATGGAGGCGGCTAGAGGGCAAGATCAAAGTAGCACGGAGGGAGGTTAGCCAACTAACGGAGTTGCGACAAAGAAGGTGTCCATACCTGAGGCCTTGGAAACTGCCAAGCAAAGACTCACAGCCTTGGCCAGCCGCTTGGTTATGGCGTTCCATGTATGCCTTGCCTGCTAGGAGGCAGGAGAATAAACCAGCTGTTCTCCACAGAACCAGCAAAGGGAACAATAATAAGAGAACAGCACCACCAAGGCTGCAGACGGAGCAATACTGGAAGAGCATATGGGAGAAGGACGCAACCCACAACGGCAATGCTCAGTGGCTAGTGGATCTGAGGGCAGACCATAGCGACCTCCCTGAACAGGGTCCAGTAACCATCACAGTGGCAGATATCCAAGAAAGGGTCTCCAGTATGAAGAGTTGGACAGCACCAGGGCCCGACATGGTTCACGCCTACTGGCTGAAGAAGCTGACTGCACTCCACGAGCGTCTGGCAGCACAAATGAACCAGCTGCTAGTTGATGAGAGACACCCGGAATGGCTAACCGAAGGTCGGATGGTCCTGATCCCCAAGGACCCCAAGAAGGGACCAGTCCCCTCCAACTACCGACCAATAACCTGTCAGGCAAGACCCCAGGTGCAGGCTGTGTAAAGATGCCCCAGAGACAATCCAGCACATAACAGCAGGGTGCAAGATGCTAGCAGGCAAGGCATACATGGAACGCCATAACCAAGTGGCCGGCATAGTGTACAGGAACATCTGTGCCGAGTATAACCTGGAAGTCCGGAGGTCAAAATGGGAAATGCCCAAATGGAGAATGACCGAGCTAAGATCCTGTGGGACTTCCAGATACAGACGGACAAAATGTTGGTGGCTAACCAACCGGACATAGTGGTAGTAGACAAACAGAAGAAGACGACCGTAGTGATCGATGTAGCGGTTCCGAATGACAGCAATATAAGGAAGAAGGAACACGAGAAGCTGGAGAAATACCAAGGGCTCAGAGAAGAGCTCGAGAGGATGTGGAGGGTGAAGGTATCGGTGGTCCCAGTGGTAATCGGAGCACTAGGTGCGGTGACTCCCAAGCTAGGCGAGTGGCTCCAGCAGATCCCGGGAATAACATTGGAGATCTCTGTCCAGAAGAGCGCAGTCCTGGGAACAGCTAAGATACTGCGCAGGACCCTCAAGCTCCCAGGCCTCTGGTAGAGGACCCGAGCTTGAAGGATAAACCGCCCGCAGGGGCGTGCTGGGTGTTTTTATATTTTATATATATATTATATATATATATATATATATATTTATGTATATATGTGTGTGTGTGTGTGTATATATGTGTGTGTGAAGTTTAGAACTTACTTTTTCTCTTTCTCTTTTTCTAATAAGTTTGTAATGAGTTTCTTTTTCTAATATGAAGTTCTAATAATACCAGGGGGTTAAGACAAACCTGTAAACACAAAGCTTTGTTTTGTTTGCCAAACAATTTAGAACTGACTTTTGTTTTTTCCAAGAGAGTCATTCCACACCTGCTGATACAAATTTTTGGAAATCACAATGGGGTAATGAAGTCTGGTTGTTCCATGGCTCTGAGCGTTCTGCTGGAGACACCTTAGGACACTACCTTTGTTCAATAATTAGATACAATAACAGTACTTTCATTACAGTAAATATATATGGTTACAATGATAAAACTGAAAATGATAAATTACTTGACTCCTTAGAAGAAAGAATTAATTTCTGTCTCTCCAAATACCCAAATTCAATCCTCTTAATTAGTGGAGACTTTAACATCTCTTTAGATAATGCAGTTATTCATGGGAAATTTTTATATTATGGATATTTGGAGAGAAAAATTTCCAGATGATAGACTTTTTACCTGGAGCAATAAGACAGTTTGTTTCTGACTATATTGATAAAGATAATATTACTGTTAATATACTTGCCACCCCCTCACTGATCATAGAGCAATTTACATTAACATCCAAATGCTCACACTGGATAATATACCTTATAAATTCTCTTATTGGAAGTTAAATAACTCCTTACTAAAAGATAAAATTGTTAACACGCAGATTAATAAATTAATGGCTCATTATTGGAATAAAGCGAACACAGAGAAGTCCTTTTGTACCAATTGGGAACTTTTTAAATTTTAAGCATGCAAATTCTTGAGAAGATATGGGAGTCAAATTCCTAAATCGAGAAAAGCTGAAGAGGAAGAAGTGATAAGGAAAATTGCCTCTTATTACCAGAAATATCAAGAAGAAATCTCAGAGGAAGATAAATTAACTTTACTAGACCTTCAAAATAAATTGGACGGTTTATATCGACACAAAGCTGAGGATGCTTTTGCAAGATCCAGGAAGAGGTAGCTGGAGGAGGGAGAACAAAATTCTGCTTTTTCAGACTTGAAAAATACAGATCCAAAATCAACTAAATATTAATGGCATTGTCTCTGACAATCCTAGAGAAATTTCAAATTTCTGTGCCAAATTCTGTACTAAACTGTACAACTCAAAATATAATGAGGATGTCTCAACACTGATTCTCAATAATATTAAAAACCTAAAAACTATTGTTGTGGAAGATAGAAGTCACTGTGACAGCCCTCTGACTGTGGAGGAAGTTTGTAATTCTATTTCTGCACTTAAGGCCAACAAATCTCCTGGCACAGATGGTTTAACTGCAGAGTTTTATAAATCGTTTTCTAATCTCCTGGCTCCGTTCTTACTGCAGGTTTTCATAGAAAGTATAGAGAATAACACTAGCTATTGCTAGCAATTAAAGGATGCACTGCAAATGCAATCTGTAACATTTCTGTTAAACAACAAGTCACATATCCAGGACTGTTAATATCCAAAGACCAAAAGTCAAGATGCTCGTCAAACTTCAATCCGATTATACAAAAAAAATCTGAAAAAAGTTCAACCAGTGGCTGCAAAGGGATTTATCTCTGACAGGTAGAGTGTTAATTACTAAAGCTGAAGGGATATCCCGACTGGCATATCCTGCTCTCTCCTTACATCTGGATAAGAAAATTAGTAAAGACATTGACCGCATGCTCTTTAATTTTATATGGAAAAACCGTACACATTATATTAGAAAATCTGTTGTGATTAATAACTATGAATCAGGTGGGCTTAACATTTTAGACTTTTCTACTTTAAATAACACTTTCAAAATTATTTGGGCTAAACATTTTCTTAAAACCCTACCTCTATCTGGAATTTTATACCATATCATATTTTCTCCCATTTTGGTGGCTTTAATTTTATTTTAAATTGTAATTACAGTGTTGGAAAACTCCCTGTAAATCTTTCATCCTTCCATAAGCAAGTGCTCTTAGCGTGGACCCTCATGTATAAACACAACTTCTCACTACACAAATACCTCATCTGGAAAAAAAAAGAGAGATTTTTTTTATTTCTTTTATTATCACTTTTCCTGGAAATTTGGGTCCAAAATGGGATCCTATTGGTGGCTCAGCTGGTTAATAAAGAGGGAGCACCACTTGCTTAAAATGAATCCCTTATACTATATAATTTTCCAGTCAGTGCTTGGGAATTCTCAATGATGCTTGGTGCCATACCCTCAGGTACTTTAATGTTATATAAAAACACTGACAGTTCAATATCTACCTCAGTCACTCTCCCTGATCCAGCTGAGTCAGCAGTGGGAGAAATCTGCTTTTCACAGGAACTTGGTAACAGCAATAAGAGAATACGTAGTTTATTCCAAGAAGATATCATGTCTCTCCCATATATATAATATCTTACTGGAACCGACATGTTCCAGATATCACCTGGAAGACAGTCTGGATGATCCCATAAATATCTAATTGTAAACAAGGTGAAGGAAATCTCATATAAAATTCTTCATAAATGTTACCCTGCCAGTCACTATATGGTAACATTTAAAAGACACATAAATACTAATTGAACTTTCTGTGGGGATCATCCAGAAACTGTGGCACATCTTTTTTGGTACTGTTCCTCTACACAGAGATTCTGGAAGGAATTTAGCAGTTTTGTTATTGTCCATATTTAAAGGGAGTTTTCTTAATAATGGGAAAATGTTTTATTCTGTTTCTTTAAGTTCCCCAGGAAGAATGCTAAAATTTTTTTACTGTACATTTCTTAATACGTTTAGCTAAATGTTCTATCTATAAATGTAAGTTTATTAATAAAACACCATATTTTTGCCTTTTTATAAGGATATTGAATTGTACATACAATCAATATCAGACTCAACCAACAAAAAGGCTCTCAGAACAATATTTATATGTTGATTTTTTTCGCGTATATAATATTTTTTTTTACCCCTGTTTTTGTAAGTTCATGTTCTGTTCTTTCGTAAACTTCAACTGTTTGTATGTTGTATACTTATTGTGTGTTCAATAAAGTTCAGTAAAAAAAATTACGTTCTAAATTAAGCTTCAGACGTCACTAATCACGTGTTTCTGGCCAAACGAATCAAGCCTCGACACAGTGCTTCTGAAGCAGCGCATTGATGTTTTTGACACACGCACCGGAGCGTCAGCTTCAAGCGGACCATCACTACCTCTCACATCTAAAGGTAAGTGTCAACAGTAGCGGTCTTAGATACGGGCGACACGGGCGGTTGCCCGGGGCGGCATCACGGCTTGTTCTCATGCTGCCCTGACATCATCCCAGCGCATATTGAGAATGGCATTGGTTTTCTATCGCCCATTCGCCGGGAGTAAGGGCGCCCTCCGTTTGCGAGGTGCGCCTGCTGCTTGCGGCACAGGGAGGAGAGGGCGGGGCGGCGGGGGATGCTCTGGCTGGCTGGAGCGGCAAAAATTACCAACTCGCAAAATAAAATAAATTACAAACAAACCAACAAACACGAAAACACCAGACATTATAATACAGACTTATAATTTGCACCGATGTTTTTTCAAAATTCTATACGCGAAAAGTGAGCGCGAGAGCCCTCGGTGCGCCTGCTCGCTGCTGAAGTCAAAGTAAATTTTATTGTCATCTCCGCTACATACAGTCCAGTATATAGAGAGACGAGACGACGAGGCTCCAGTTACAGCAGTGCAAGTAAACAAACAATATATATAAGAAGAGTAAGAAAATAAATATACACTTTAGGACCAGGAGTAAAGGGATCAATAACAATTTAAAATGTATATTTTATATTTTGTTGATTTAAAGTCTCACACACAATCCGTTTTTAAACTCTAAAAAAAGAGAAAAGAAGAGGAGGAGTAGAGGCCGGGGACTGAGCCTGCCTATTTGCCTGTCAACTTTACGCAATAATGCGAGAGGTGGAATTGCTTGCTTGTTTATTAAAGTGCTTGAAAAGTTTACAGAGCAATGTGATCGGCTCGCGATTCAAACTCTTAAAACATCACAGGCTACGACCGACTGACAACGCCCTCCTAATGTCGCCGCTAGCACCCACGTGACTCCCATTACACATCACCATAGCAACCAAACAAATGAAAACCCAGTGATCATTAAAATTCAGTACATTTAATTATGACTCCTACAAGGAGAAACGAGCAAAAGATACAGGTAAGCAGATGTGTCTGTCTAAAGTCTTTCATCTTTAATAAAATGATCAGCGTTCTGCTCTACCAGGTGTAACAATTGAGTTCCGAAGTAACAAAAAGCCACCGATGGCCTGGATTGCAGCCATTCGAAGACTAAATATAAAGTCCCAGAACACTCCAGCTCACATGTTAGTCTGCTCCAAGCATTTCCACAAAGGTAAGTGTTTTGTAGTAGTTAATACGTAATTTTTCACAACATAATTGGTGATGTAAGTTACAAGCAAGTCTGGCGCTGAACAGAAATTGTTGCGCTATGCTCCTTTGTTTATTGTGCATAAATAGTGAATTGTCCTGACAGAATATTGCGTTTCGCTTCTGTTATTACCATGGTACATCGACAAAAACATATACTTTTATTCACAGGATAAAACATTTTTTTTTGTATCACTAATTGCCCAGTACGATTACAGCATACAATATTATTGTCACTGCTACATTTCTGTAATGCGTACCAGAAATTATTTCCACTACTAATTAATTACTGTTGAGCTCAAAGGTCCTATTAATAAACTGTTAACGAATGTGTATTTATGAAGACTATTTGTGAGACTGGTAAAATTACCTTTGTTCGTATGATGGTCTTTCGTTCTACACTGTGCATTTCAAGGTCCTGTACCCATCCGTCGGTAAACTGTACCTGGGCTTGTTGCAGTGACCTGAAGTTACTAAAAACGTCATGAGTGTATGCACTCACTCCAAGAACCGTATAATTATAAATATGTGCGTGGTGAAAGTTTGGCAGCACGCTAATGTATTTTGTCCACTTTGTTTTTTCCCTCATATCTTTTCTTTGACTTTTCATCAAGTCTGTCTTTGTACGTGTCAGGGTTCCTGGGTCATCGACCCAGTGCTTTCCGTTTTGTTCATGTTCAGTTTATTTTGCCACTGCCTGTTTCACTTCCTGTTTGTTCCTGTGTCAGCTCGTCTCGTGCCATTAGCCAGATTATGTTCAGCTGTGTACTCACCGGTCTCTCATTATCATCCTCATCAGTCTGTGTATTTAAGTCTTCTGTTTCTACTCGTTCTTTGTCGTGTCATTGATGTTATGTCGTCGTTTCCGCCAGCCAGCCACTCAGTCCGTTCGTCCTTCCTTCAGTCAGTCAGTCGTCCAGCCAGCCAGCCATTTCCTACCTCTGTTCTGTTTGCTCACGCCATCACAATAAACACCAGTCTTCACCTACCTGTGAGTCCTGCGTTTGGGTTCCTTCTTCCTCGCCTCAGCAACCCCTGACAGAATGACACGACCCGTGCCACGAAGACACGACTGGAACCCAGCAGACTCGGACCTTTTTGAGCGGCAGGAGGCAGCGCTCTCCTTGTGGGCGGAAAAGCTCAAGGAGAGACAGCGGCTCTTCGCGGAGCGAGAGCACGTCTTCGAGGGCACTCGCTTGGCTCTGGGCGGGCCTCGGAGACGCCGCATTCACCCACCTGCTGCCTCACCTGCCCCGGAGCATTTGCCGCGGAGAGTGGACGTTTCATGCCGCGCTTCGGCCGCTCCCTCTCTCGCCGCTCCGCTCCTCGCTCACACACCCGCCGCCTCATATGCCGGACCTCCACCTTCGCCACGGCACCGCGGCTACGCCTCCCACCTCGGCTCAATGGAGGCTACCGCGCCAGAGGCTCAGCTGTTTACCCCGGCCGCTTCTTCTTCCCGGAGAAAGCGGCGCACACGCCGCCATAATATGGACCATTTTCAGCAACTCCCGGTGGTGAGTCCCAGTGACCGTTTCCCACACCCTTCATCTGATTACTCCCTTAAAACGCACAGTACACTCACTTCTGATTCATGGGGAGTTTCCCTCCTAGAGGACGATGTAGACTGGGAAGATTTTTTCTGCTCTGCTCCCGCAAAGACTGTAAATCGTGGTGGCAGAAAAAACAGACTAATCCCAGATAAACCTGCCTGTATCACACACCCGGTCACTATTTCCACACCCGTCACTCAGCCATTTCCCACCAGCACGGCAGCCCAGACTCGGCCTTCCTCCTCAGCCATTTCATCACCTCAGAGGACTAGGGCCCGGCCTACACCCACACCAGTACCAGCTCCCAGGAGGAGGGCAGCTGCGACACAGCCTACCTCCACATCCGCTCTTGTTTCCCAGGTGGGGGTGACTGGTGTCCAGCCACCTCCCGTGCCTGTCCCAGCGCCCAGGCGGAGGGCAGCCTCAATCCAGCCTGGCCTCCCTAGAGGCTTGGAAGAGCTAACCGGTCCACCTGCTACTTCACCTCTTCATCCACCTCCTGATCCAGCTTTTCACGCCCTTGCATTATCCCTAATTAGATTAGCTGACCTGTCCCCTGCTCAAGCACCAGCTTTACTAGCCCAGGCTGTAGCTGTCTCCTTCGCTAGCTCAGTCTGTAGCTCAGTCTGTAGCTCATCCATTAGCCTCCTCAGTCCAGTCAGTTCCCTCACCTGCTGTTCAGCTTCCACTCCAGTCAGTTCACTCGCCTGCTCTCCAGTCTGCTCCTGTAGTTCAGTCTCCTCCTGCTCTCCAGTCCCCTGTAGTCCAGTCTCCTCCTGCCCTCCAGTCCCCTGTAGTCCAGTCTCCTCCTGCCTCCCGGTCGCCCGTCCTCCAGTCTGTAGTCCAGTCAGTCCAGTCGTCCCCTGTAGCTCAGTGTCCTGTTCTCTAGTCGCCTCCCGTCCAGTCAGTCCAGTCGCCTCCCGTCCAGTCAGTCCAGTCGCCTCCCGTCCAGTCAGTCCAGTCGCCTCCCGTCCAGTCAGTCCAGTCGCCTCCCGTCCAGTCAGTCCAGTCTCTCATCCACCACCCTGTTCAGTTCCCAGACCTGCAGCCACAGCACCCAGAGCCAGCTGTGAGCCCTCCTGCTCTCCAGCCAGGGGCCTCCGCGCCCGCTGGCCCCCCGGCCGCTCTCCAGCCAGGGGCCTCCGCGCCCGCTGGCCCCCCGGCCGCTCTCCAGCCAGGGGCCTCCGCGCCCGCTGGCCCCCCGGCCTGTCTCCAGCCAGTGGCCTCCGCGCCCGCTGGCCCTAAAGCTGTGGCTCCGTCACCCCCGGCTCCCGTGCCGTCGCCTGGTCCCGCCTCAGACTCAGCTTCAGCTTCTGCTTCGCCTGGGCCAGCCTCAGACTCAGCTTCAGCTTCTGCTTCGCCTGGGCCAGCCTCAGACTCAGCTTCAGCTTCTGCTTCGCCTGGGTCAGACTCAGCTTCAGCTTCAGCTTCTGCTTCGCCTGGGTCAGACTCAGCTTCAGCTTCAGCTTCGCCTGGTCCAGACTCAGCCTCTGCTTCAGCTTCAGCTTCGCTGGTCCAGACTCAGCCTCTGCTTCAGCTTCAGCTTTGCCTGGTCCGGCCTCCGCTTCCGCTTCGCCTGGGCCGGCCTCAGCCTCGGCGTCAGCCTCTGCTTCGCCTGGTCCTGCGGCTGCCGCACCGTCGCCCCAGCCACGTTCTGGACGTCATCGCCGGCGCGGCCGCCCACCGGACCTGCTCAGCGGCCGCCACCGCCTTCCTCGCGGCCGCCCACCGGACCAGCTCAGCGGCCGCCACCGCCTTCCTCGCGGTCGCCCACCGGACCAGCTCAGCGGCCGCCGCCGCCTTCCTCGCGGCCGCCCACCGGACCAGCTCAGCGGCCGCCACCGCCTTCCTCGCGGCCGCCCACCGGACCAGCTCAGCGCCCACTGCCGTCTTCCTCGCGGCCGCCCACCTAAACTGTCTCCTCGCGGCCGCCCACCTGAACTGTCTCCTCGCGGCCGCCCACCTGAACTGTCTCCTCGCCGCCGCCGGCCTCGCGGCCGCCCACCTGAACTGTCTTGTCTCGGCCGCCTTCCTCGCGGCCGCCCACCTGAACTGTCTCGTCTCGGCCACCCACCTGAACTGTTTCTGTTTTGGACTCCTACTCTTTCTACTCGTTCTTTGTCGTGTCATTGAACATTATTTTCATTCTTTTCTAGGGGTACCATCATTTTAGTCCAGCCCTGTTTCATCCATTTATTATTTAAATAATTCAGTTGAAGCATGGTTGAAAAGCAATGTCTGATTTTCATTGGTTAAGATTTATAGAATTTTATTTATTACTTTTGTCAGATTAAAGTTTTTTCTGTGACAATTGTGAGTTCTTCTTTCATGACTGAAGGGTACCAACAATTTTGCCCACGTCTACGGCGCTACTCCCTTGGACCGAGAAACTCCTCTCTCGGGCCTGGGTGACGGTATTGCTCTTGAGCTCATGTAGAGCACACTGTCCTTGCTAGGGACGTTTGACGGCGGAATCCTCTTCACTCAAGTCTTCCTCCAACAGCTGGCTTCGCCAATTCACTGTTGCTGGCTGCAAAGGATTACTACTCACTTGCAGAAGTGGCTGTGACCACTGGCAATAAGCTGCTCTTTATAGAGGACTCATGCTCGGTGAGACGTTTTCTGGTCCACCCTCTCTCCCAGAAGAGCCCTGGGAACACTTGTGTCGTCTTTGCATACCTCCACAATTACATATTGTTTAGTCTTTAAAAAAAATTTTGATCTTACATGTACCACCAGAGAGAGACTAAGTACCACTAGTGGTATGTGGTATGTGTACCACAGTTTGAGAACCACTGTTCTAAACCATGCTGTGAAACTCCTGGGGACCACCCCTTAAGGGTGAGATTAAAAGTATATGTGTATGACTGAGGGGCTGCCCCTTAGATCTGCTCTGGGAGAAACATAGGAATGTAGAAGAGGTGAAGGGAGTGTGTGTTTTTAAAAAAACAAAACAAACAAATACGTTCGATACAGTGCTTTCGGTTTGGTATGCATATGTATCGAACAATACAAAATCTTTTATTTGTTTTATCAACTTTTCTTCCGACGATGCTGTCTGTGTTGAGCGCTCAGTGGATCTGCGTTCGACTACCCCGCCTAGGCTGCACTGTTGAGTGCAGATCCACTGAGCGCAGCGCAAGCTAGCAAGACAGAAGCTAAGCTCGTTGCAACATGGCAACTGCCTCAACGCTACCCGAAATTGAACCTCCCCCACCTTCATTCAGATCTGGCGTTTGAAACTATCTTGATGTTCATGTGAAGCATGACCCTGATGGTATGCACGTCATGGACTAAAGTAAAACAGTATGTCGGATGTGCCACGCAATGCTCAATTGGTGAGCATTGCGTGGCACATCGCATAGCTTTTATTTTGGAAAGAGACATTTCTCTGTAATAAACTCTCTTTTCCAAAGATGATTGAGTTTTCTATCAGATAGATTTTTTTTTTGTTGTTGTTGTTGTTTCATCAACATTAAATTTAAAGACTGTACTTTTGAGTTAAAATATATATTTATAATTTTAATAAATGACAAAATAAAAAGGCATGAACATTTTTTTTGTATCTAAAAAATATTGAACCGTGACACCAAAGTATTGAACCGAACTGAACTGTGAATTTTGTGTATCGTTTCACCCCTAGTTGGAGGTAAAAGTGCTACAATGAAAAACATTTCAAGGAAGTGTAAAAAAAAAGTATTCCAGGATAAAACATAGCTGTCTTTGTCTTATCGGTGCAAATTGTGTCGGCCCACTGGGCATTTGATTCTAATAACAGGCCTCAGTCTCTCCTGCTACTGGTCTGCCATACTGCTAAATTTGGTATCCGTGCTCAAACCTTTTGTGTCTGTTTGCCCACCTCGGGAATCAAAAATTTGTTGTTTTTTGTTGTCAGATGAACATATGAGACACTTTGACTCTTCAGTGCAGTGTGGAGCCTAACAAAGATCTGTTTTGTGTCCCAGCTGACCAGCAGGAGGAGAAGAGTCTGACGGAGAAGCAGAGGAACATTTTCAGCTACTTGGACTCAGCTCAGCCACTACAGAGAAAACAATGAGCTCAACACAGAAGGTGACAGACAGAGCAGGGCGATATGACCAAAAATATTTATCACAATATAAATTTGAAAATTTGCGATAACGATATAGCTGACGATATAATTGACACTAGACAAAATACTTTACAACTCCGCAACTTTATTAGTGCAAAAAACCCCTCATCAATGTATTTTCACTTAAACAAGCAGCTGTTTTTTATGTGTATTAAAGTTATATAAAAATTTAACAGTGCAAATGCAAATGCCTTGGAGCAAATGTCAGCCAATTTCCTCTGGAAAATCCTTTTGGTTAAACTATCAGCAAGCAATTTGCATTTGCACTGTTAAATTTTTATATAACTTTAATGCACATAAAAACAGCTTCTTTAAGTGAAAATACATTGATGAGTTTTTTGCACTAATAAAGTTGTGGAGTTGTAAAGTATTTTGTCTCGCCTCAATTATATCGTTATCACAAATTTTCAAATGCATATCGTGATAAATATTTTTGGTTATATCGCCCTGCTCTACTTTCATGTGTTACTGTTTAGGCTTAAATGTGTTTGATGTTTGGTGCCTTTTTCTTAATGTAAAAAAAACCCTTAGGTTATAATCAGACATTTTTTTTCACTGGACCAAGCTGGTCATTTTACCAGCTCAGCTCTAATTCATATGACAGATAATATATGGTATGGTATAAACATCTAGATGATGTGAAAGTGGTATTCTTGGACTTTAGTGCTGCATTTGATGATGATAAATGATGATCTTTTGATTGATAAACTAAAATGTTATGGATTTTCACCAGTTGCTTTGTGCTGGATGAAAAGTTATTTGGACAGAAGATAGCAGAAGGTTTATTGTAATGGTTATTTCTCAGTTATGAACTGCGGTTTACCCCAAGGCAGCTGCCTCGCTCCACTTCTCTATTCAGTTTTCACTAACAATCAGCAATATGTCTTGGCTTAATCTTGGGTATGCCAATGATTCCACCATGTTTTATTCAGCCAGTGACAACTCTGAATTGATCAGCGTGTCACAACAAAATTTGCTGAACCTGTTTGACTGGATAAGTAAAAACAACATGATTTTAAATGTATCTAAATCCAAATCTATGTTAATTAGAAGCAGATTAGTCAACAGCCTGCAACTGAGTCTTTCCATAGCCAGTGTTAGAACACGTCACCCAGATTAAACTACTCGGCATTACCATAAATCACCACCTTTCATGGTCTCAGCTAGAGCTGGGCGATATAAGATTTTTTCATATCACGATATGTTTTTCATTTCAGGCAATAACGATATATATCACGATATAAGCCAAATAACTATATTTGTAAGATTTAAATGTGCCGTTGCTCACAAGTAAAATGTGAAATAATCAGCAGCTTGTTTTGATTTAAATATTTATTTCCAATAATAAGTTCAACAGGGTAGATGTACTTAAGGAACATGAGACTTTTTCAGATAAATAAAGGCAAATATTCAAACTACACAAAAGGCAGCCGCTAAAGCGTTTAAGTTTCAAAACAGAACAAACAAAACAGGCTACTAAGTTGTCAATTCCACTTAGAAACAAAATATTAATTCTAAAAGTAAATCTTAGTTCGTTTTAAAGAAGAACAGACAAAATTGACTAACTTTTGTCAATATCAAATAAACTGAGAACTAAAGGGAAATTCTCAATCTCTCCTTGTTGTATAGCTTAGCTTTTCAAACAGTTTTAACAGTTACTTTAGTCTGACAAAAGCCGGATGACGAATTAGCGCTTCCAGTCAGAAATTGAGCATGCACCGGTTTATTGTATTTCCAGACTTGCTTTTGGCACAATTTACAGTGCACGCTACTCTGTTTTTTGTCAGACTTGAAATAGCCGAAATACCTTCACACTACGGAACTTCTATGGCTCTTCCGTTCGACAATCTCTCCGGCATTGGAACCATCATCTGTTTTCTCTTCGGTAACCTTTGGTCACGCTCTCGGTTGATTTTTCTCTAGTCGGCACACTCATTTCCTCCATTACCCGGGCGACACGGCGGCTGGCTCTGGCTGCTTCAAAACAAATACACATGTGCGGCTTGGCACGTAACAAGTCACGTGACGTGACGCTGCGACTGTGATTGGTTCGGCTCTGCGCTACTTAATTTGGATTGGCTGTTTTTCTTTTTCTTTTTTTTTTAAAAGAGGACAACGGCGGTGAGGCCTGTCGCAATGGTTTAATTTTTCTATCGAGAAAAAGTTATTTTGCAATACATATCGTTATCGTTCTATCGCCCAGCTCTAGTCTCAGCCCATCGACTCTGTTATTAAGAAAACGGGACAAGGCATAGCTATGGCTATGAAAAGCTCTTTGTGTATCACTTCTTCAATTATGAAAGATGTCATTAATGCACTAGTAATGTCTCATCTGGAGTATTGTTCAATCATTTGGTCAGCAGCTAATAAGACAGATCTTAACAGACTTCAGTTAGTCCAGAATAAGGCGTCCAGATTAGTGTTAAGATGTTCATACTATACTAATATTGATAAAATGCATAATCAACTTTCTTGGCTTCCTGTACAGGCTAAAATATTCTATGGCTTACTTGTAGTTATACAGAAAGCAATTCTGTTAAACACACCACATGTTTTTCTGCTCAGCTGCAGTATCCAGATGAAATACATAATGATATTACACAATTTTCAACAAACTGCAATTTAGTTAATCCTCAAGTTAAAAGTAACTTTTTGTAAAACTGTTATATTTAGAGCATCTTTTAAGTGGAATAAATTGCCCTATAAAATTAGAGAATTATTCAAACTATTTAAAACTTCAATGAACACTTAAAAGCCGATTTACAGAGCTTTTAGTTGTTGTAAATACTGTAAGAAATTATTTGTTTTTGAAATTTGTGTAATGTGCCTGAATGTTATTGATATTATTATTATTATTATTATCATTATTATTATTATTGATTGCTTACATTTTAACAATTGTGAAACCACTCACAGTGAATGTAAGAGCCAAATTATGTGGATATCTTGAATCCACTTTATTGTATAATATTTTAGGTGATTGTATTTGACGGAAGATGAGCAACATCTGTTGTGGAAGCTAATGGGGTTCTTTTTGAATAAACAAACATAGGATTTATTATCACTGAATAATTATGTATAAATCTATAAAAATTAAAGAAATATGTAATAGGAAACAACACTATAATATAAATTATAAAATAATATAAAAGTGTGTGTGTGTGTGTGTGTGTGTGTGTGTGTGTGTGTGTGTGTATACAATCAGGAGGGATGGGCATGATTTTAGTGTTTGAACAGTCATGAATTATTTTTAACACCAGATTGGATGTAATGTGTTAGAACTACCAGCAGGTGGGGATAAGAGACATTTAAGGTGTTTGGTGCCACACTCCACCTTCAGGTTTAAAACTAGTGTTAATGGAGGGAGTTTGAAGGTTGAGTTTGTTCCACGACTGCATTTCACTCACTGGCTCTGTTTGTATCTCTGTCACTGCAGGACCAACATGGAGCGAGAAGTCAGCGCTCTCAGGAGGCCGACAAACCCCACAGAAAAAAGAGAGAGAAAACATACAGCTGTGACGAGTGTGGGAAGGATTTTGCTCTGAAGGCTAAACTAAAACAGCATCAGGTTATCCACACTGGAGAGAGACCGTTCAGCTGTGACTTGTGTGGAAAGTCTTTTTCCAGGATGTTTTCCCTAAGAAGTCACCAACTCATCCATAGTGAAGTTAAAGCGTACACCTGTGACAAGTGTGGGAAAGGCTTTAGGCACAATTCAAGTCTTAAAATTCACCAACTCATCCACAGTGGAGTTAAAGCGTACAGCTGTGACGAGTGTGGGAAAGAGTTTAATCAGAAGAGTAATCTAAAAACGCATCAGGTCATCCACACTGGAGAGAGACCGTTCAGCTGTGACTTTTGTGGAAAGTCTTTTTCCTTGAAGGTCTCCCTAAAACATCACCAACTCATCCACAGTGGAGTTAAAGTGTACAGCTGTGACGAGTTTGGGAAGCATTTTACTGCGAGGTCTTCACTAAAAGAGCATCAGCTCATCCACACTGGAGAGAGAACGTTCAGCTGTGACTTGTGTGGAAAGTCTTTTTCCACTATGCGTTCCCTAAGAAGTCACCAACTCATCCACAGTGAAGTTAAAGCGTACACCTGTGACAAGTGTGGGAAAGGCTTTAGGCACAATTCAGGTCTTAAAAAGCACCAACTCATCCACAGTGGAGTTAAAGCGTACAGCTGTGACGAGTGTGGGAAAGAGTTTAATCAGAAGAGTAATCTAAAAACGCATCAGGTCATCCACACTGGAGAGAGACCGTTCAGCTGTGACTTTTGTGGAAAGTCTTTTTCCAGGATGCCTTCCCTAAGAAGTCACCAACTCATCCACAGTGAAGTTAAAGCGTACACCTGTGACAAGTGTGGGAAAGGCTTTAGGCACAATTCAGGTCTTAAAAAACACCAACGCATCCACAGTGAAGTTAAAGCATACAGCTGTGACGAGTGTGGGAAGCATTTTACTGAGAAGGATTCACTAAAAAAGCATCAGGTCATCCACACTGGAGAGAGACCGTTCAGCTGTGACTTTAGTGGAAAGTCTTTTTCCAGGATGTGTTCCCTAAGAAGTCACCAACTCATCCACAGTGAAGTTAAAGCATACAGCTGTGACTTTTGTGGAAAGTCTTTTTCCAGGATGCCTTCCCTAAAAAGACACATACTGATCCACAGTGGAGTTAAAATGTACAGCTGTGGCGAGTGTGGGAAGCATTTTACTGTGAGGGCTTCACTAAAAGAGCATCAGCTCATCCACACTGGAGAGAGACCGTTCAGCTGTGACTTTTGTGGAAAGTCTTTTTCCAGGATGCCTTCCCTAAAAAGACACATACTGAACCACAGTGGAGTTAAAGCGTACAGCTGTGGCGAGTGTGGGAAGCATTTTGCTGAGAAGGCTTCACTAAAAGAGCATCAGCTCATCCACACTGGAGAGAGACCGTTCAGCTGTGACTTTTGTGGAAAGTCTTTTTCCAGGATGCGTTCCCTAAGAAGTCACCAACTAATCCACAGTGAAGTTAAAGCGTACAGCTGTGACGAGTGTGGGAAGGATTTTGCTGAGAAGGCTTCACTAAAAAAGCATCAGGTCATCCACAGTCTGTGAAGGTTCTCAGTCATCCAGGTCATCGTAGTCAAAGGAGCTTGCAAAGAAAAGCGTCTGGACTTCTTTAAGTTACTTGAAGACGTTTCACCTCTCATCCGAGAGGCTTCTTCAGTTCTAAGGTCAAATGGTGGAGAGTCCCAGATATAAACCTTCAATTCAATTCAATTTTATTTATATAGCGCCAAATCACAACAAATGTCGCCTCAAGGCGCTTCATAGATACAGAGAAAAGCCCAACAATCATATGACCCCCTATGAGCAAGCACTTTGGCGACAGTGGGAAGGAAAAACTCCCTTTTAACAGGAAGAAACCTCCGGCAGAACCAGGCTCAGGGAGGGGCGGCCATCTGCTGCGACCGGTTGGGGTGAGAGAAGGAAGACAGGATAAAAGACATGCTGTGGAAGAGAGACAGAGATTAATAACAGATACGATTCAATACAGAGAGGTCTGTTAACACATAGTGAGTGAGAAAGGTGACTGGAAAGGAAAAACTCAATGCATCATGGGAATCCCCCGGCAGCCTACATCTATTGCAGCATAACTAAGGGAGGATTCAGGGTCACCTGGTCCAGCCCTAACTATATGCTTTAGCAAAAAGGAAAGTTTTAAGCCTAATCTTAAAAGTAGAGATAGTGTCTGTCTCCCGGATCCAAACTGGAAGCTGGTTCCACAGAAGAGGGGCCTGAAAACTGAAGGCTCTCCCTCCCATTCTACTTTTAAATACTCTAGGAACAACAAGTAGGCCTGCAGAGTGGGAGCGAAGTGCTCTAATAGGGTGATATGGTACTACAAGGTCATTAAGATAAGATGGGGCCTGATTATTTAAGACCTTGTATGTGAGGAGCAGGATTTTGAATTCAATTCTGGATTTAACAGGAAGCCAATGAAGGGAAGCCAAAACAGGAGAAATATGCTCTCTCTTTCTAGTCCCTGTCAGTACTCTTGCTGCAGCATTTTGGATTAACTGAAGGCTTTTCAGTGAGTTTTTTGGACATCCTGATAATAATGAATTGCAGTAGTCCAGCCTGGAAGTAATAAATGCATGAACTAGTTTTTCAGCGTCACTCTGAGACAGGATATTTCTAATTTTAGAGATGTTGCGCAAATGGAAGAACGCAGTCTTACATATTTGTTTAATATGTGCGTTGAAGGACATATCCTGGTCAAAAATGACTCCAAGGTTCCTCACATTGTTACTGGAGGCCAAGGTAATGCCATCCAGAGTAAGAATCTGGTTAGATACCATATTTCTAAGCTTTTCAGCGCCGAGTACAATGACCTCAGTTTTATCTGAGTTAAGAAGCAGAAAGTTAGTGGCCATCCAAGTCTTTATGTCTTTAAGACATTCCTGCAGTTTAACTAATTGGTGTGTGTTATCTGGCTTCATGGACAGATAGAGCTGGGTGTCATCTGCATAGCAGTGAAAATGTATGCTATGTCTTCTAATGATGCTGCCTAGGGGAAGCATGTATAATGTAAACAGAATTGGTCCTAGCACTGAACCCTGTGGAACTCCATAATTAACCTCAGTGTGTGAAGAGGACTCTCCATTTACATGCACAAATTGGAGTCTATTAGATAGATATGATACAAACCACTGCAGTGCAATACCTGTAATACCTACAGCATGTTCTAATCGCTCTAATAGGATATTATGGTCAACAGTATCGAATGCTGCACTAAGGTCAAGAAGGACAAGCACAGAGATGAGTCCACTGTCAGAGGCCATAAGAAGATCATTTGTAACCTTCACTAAAGCTGTTTCTGTGCTGTGATGAACTCTGAAACCTGACTGAAACTCTTCAAATAAACCATTCCTCTGCAGATGATCTGTTAGCTGTTTGACAACTACTCTTTCAAGGATTTTTGATATGAAAGGAAGGTTGGAGATTGGCCTATAATTAGCTAAGACTGCTGGGTCTAGAGATGGCTTTTTGAGTAAAGGTTTAACTGCAGCCACCTTGAAGGCCTGTGGTACATAGCCGATTATTAGAGATAGGTTGATCATATTTAAGATCGAAGAATTAATTAATGGCAGGACTTCTTTGAGCAGTTTTGTAGGAATGGGGTCTAAAAGACACATTGATGGTTTGGAGGAAATAATTATTGAGATCAGGCTCCACAGAGTTCAGATAGAATCATTTAAACTTGTGTTGAACTGAACTGGTTGCTGGGCTGAACTTCTACATAATACAGATTTACATGGGATCTTATTTTCTGTCGTTTTACTGAGTCTGTTTTGTCCTTTTTTCTCTGTCCTGGTTTTGCTCGTCTGTAAATAATTGAAACTCAGTCAAATAGTTCATTGTTCTCCAGCAAAACGTTTTGGAAACTCATGTTTAACCTTTAAAACTCTGACATGTTTTAGCACACAAGGCTTCATCGGGGAGTTCACTCATGATTGGACCATGAGAATAAAGGTTTTTAGTTCTTTCAAAGAGAGTCTTGGAGGTGTTTGATGTTTTTTTGTTTGTTTGTTTTTGAACCACCTGAAAGGAAAAACTATTTTTCTTGCTTTATGTAGTGTGGAAGTTTTTAATGTTTCTTTCATCTGTGATGTTCTTGAATGTGTTCACATGAAGATGGTATAAATAAACTGTCCTTTTAGCTTTAGCTCTTAATTTATTCATTATTTATGGATGTAGCACAGCAGCAGTTTCTTGATAAACACATGGAGGGCTCGGGATCTGATGGTAAATAATGTTTTGTGTCCTTGTACACATCATACAGCTCAGCTGTTCTGGCTTTAATATTTTCAGCTGATAAGGTGAACTTCATACAAACTTTGTGTTTGAAAAATCAAACTGTGTCTCGTGAGTGTGTATTGTGACTGCTCCATCACAATGTATAATTTGACTTGTGATGTACACAAGGCCAAGGAGAAAAAGGGGATAGTTTACTACTTGCTATAAAAACACAATCCTTAATCTTTGGTCTTGCAACTTTATCTTTCTGTTCTGGTTTTAGAGTCATTGTTTTATTGACTCGTACTTTGGGAATCACCTTGTTGTGAGAAAAGGATAAGCTGGGAGAGAATACAGCATTATACAAGCAGAGTGCTTTAGCTGTATCCGTAGATCTAAGACATAAACCTGTTATTTTAAAAAAAAGTTAACTGAAGTGCAGATTTAATTTTAAATTATTTCATGAACTGTCCAGGAATTACAGAGAGCTTTATACTGATATGCTAAAATTCTCTGAGTGTATTGGCTGTATATGACAAGTATTGTAAATCATTAGTAGTTACTCTTGCATAGGTGTTTTGCTTGTTTTAAATTTGTCCACTATTTATTTTTAATTTTTGTATTTTGTAATGTATCTCTGATTCACTTTTTCTTACTGACCGTTGTGCTCGTGTAACATGTGAATCTCCCGAGTGTGGCATTAATAAAGTCTGTGTCTATGCCAAACCTGAAGTTTAAACTCCTTTTTTAAATTTACCAACATTTCTGATTTGCAGCTAAGACTGTGACATGTTATCACCATTTGCAAGCCAGAAGAGTGATCACTCTTGAAGCCTGGTTGATGCACAATTGTAGGACTACTAGTTCTAGTACTACTGCTACTGCACAAAGCATATTGTTCAGGAATTTCACAGATTTAAGTCTAATGTGTTGGTTTCAGGTAAACTTGTCAGGTAAACAGTTTGGGATTCTAATTGAGATTGCAACTGTAATCAGTAAAATCAGTGCTGTGGTAGTTAGTTTAAGATCAAAACCTGACTTAAAACACAGTCTAACATCAACATTCTTGCCCCTGAAAATAGGTCAGGATGGCCGAAAATGTATTTTAAAATGAGATTTTCTATTGTTTCATTGGAACAGTAAAGTACCATAACAAAGAAATGACTACACCTTTGAAGATAGCACTGATATGGAGTTTTTCATGTTTTACAGACATGCAGACATCTGTGTTTATCAGAGCGATATGTGACTAATTTTTTATTGAATCACCAGAAAGTACACAAATACAAGATTAAATATTTTATTTATTTATCAAAGATACATAATTACACATTGATACAATGAACAAGGTGTCTATAAAAATTACACATGGTGTAAGAAAAACATTATAACATACAAATAAGTGTTTTATGATAATCTGACATAGTTTTAAAAGCATAAGAATAAAAGTTTTAAAAAAATCATGTTCTTTGATGATCACATTACGTGTATCACATTTTTTAAACCATAACGTAGGGAGCAGAGTGTTCACAAAAACAGTTTTATGATTACTTTTTCCACAGTGCTTGTATGCCTCTTGCAAAACTATGTACTTTTCACCATAAGACATAATAACTCACGATTATCTAAGACCAGCCATGAAATGTCCGTCGCTTCATTACAATCATTTGTCCCCGCTGCTGCCCTCAGATCCAGTATCCTGTACTGGGGGGTACGATGGCTCTTTTGGTGGTTCATAAAAAATATCTCAAAAAGCGATGTTGGTGAGGGGACCGGAAACACTGGGTTGCAGAGCAGCTGGTAAGGACATCCATATTTCTGGAGAGTCTGCAAAAGCTGTCTTGCTCGTGCTCCTGATTGGATATGTGGAGCCCGGCTCTGATATCTCACTGGTGGCAGCTAAAGGTAGGCATGCCTTGGAGGCGGAGTTGGTCTCGGGCGCAATCTTTCAAACAAGCCTCACGGTATTTCAGGCAATGAATGGATGGTGTATTGTACGTGTTACAAACCCTTGTGATATATTTTTTTAAATGAAAGGATTGAGAGAATGGTCAAAAGGAAAATGCAAAAATATAGTTAGACAAGAAGATTAACACTTAGCGATTGATATGCACATAGGGAAAGCCACGGCCGATGTTGATGATCCCTGTTTTGCGGTTGTTGCGAGCTCATTTCCCGCAGGCTCTTCTGCACTTCGGGCGTCGCGATGAGGCTCAAAACACCCCAGTCAGACAAAGTAAAAGCAATCCGCGGTGTTAGCGGGCCAAAACGTTCACCTGCTTTTAGTTGATAGAAATAGATTTCGCTCTCTCTGAGGCTGAAGGCATAGCACCAAAATCCGCCGGAGCTGAGACGGATTCTGTCCTACATTGGGTTAGCGCAGAGCTTCCCAAAGTGTGGGGCCCGCCCCCTGGGGGGGGGGGGGGGGGGGGGAGGCGCAGAGAAATTGCGAGGGGGGGCGCGGTATGAAAAGGGGGGAAAAAAACCCAAACGCTTGGCTAGCACAGGGTGCCCACACAAACGCCAAGCAGGAGATGAAGCATAGCTGAATATGTTTCCAAACCAACTTCATTCAAAGCCAAAGACTAGAACAGACGTTCCCAAAGTGTGGGGCCCGCCCCCTAGGGGGGGCGCAGAGCCATTGCAGGGGGGGCACGGCATGAAAAGGGGGGGGGGGGGGGGGGGGAAACAAAACAACGCTTGGACACTGCTAGCACGGGCGCCCACACAAAGGCAAAGCAGGAGATGAAGCATCGCTGAATATGTTTCCAAACCAACTTCATTCTAAGCCAAAGACTAGAAAATATGGTGAAGCTTATCTTCCCTTTGGTTTCACCTGCACAAGTGCCAAGGTAGGTCTCCCTGCAGAATTGGTTTTCCCTTCGTTGGGAGCAGCGCTGGGCTGTTTAAATTACGGACAAACAGTATCCCACATTCTTGATTTGTATTTCACAAACACTTGTTGTAATGACTAACTACTCCTGACATTTTGGAAATGTTAGCTCTTTATACAGTAAAGTTACAGCGGGATACAAATAACATCAGGCTGATCCTGCCACGATTTGTTCCCCGGTTCAAATCACGGACAAACAGCATCCAACAGTTGTTTATGTTTTTGAACCCATTTTGCACAGAGAGGGATTTTTTGAAAAATGTATTGATAGCAATGTTGAATATTATTACACAGGAAAAAAAACAACTACATGTAAAATAATGACACCGTGACGCCTCTGCCTTTCTAAATGGAGGGACAGTAACTGCCTGTAAAACCTGCAGATAGTCAGATTAACAGTATTTCATCTCTATCTGCCATTCTGCAATTCATCTCATGTAAACAATAACGTGCACACAGCGTGACGTGAAAAAAGGCACATACCTTTGATGTTGTGTGAAGAACTCTGTATTCCTCGTCCACACTTAAACGCAAAATAGAAGTTTTAAAAAATCTCCGTTCTCGGTGATTCGAAACGCCGTTTACGTGTGGACGAAACAGCTGTGTTTTCAAAAATACCCGTGTAGGTGTGGACGTAGCGTAAAAGACTTAGTAGTTTATTTTCTTACTACTTGTAATTTATTGCAGATTACTTGTATTTGGTTAATTGTTTACTAAATGTTTGAGGTGTGAAATAAACCGCAATGGAGCAAAATATGGGTGTGTGTGGTTGGAGGATGTGTTCGTGCGTGCGTGCGTGCGAGCGCGCGCGAGGGGGGGCGCGAGCATTTTTCTTGTAAAACAAAGGGGGCCCAGCAAAAAAAGTTTGGGAACCACTGGACTAGAAAATATGGTGAAGCATATCTTCCCTTTGGTTTCACCTGCACAAGTGCCAAGGTAGGTCTCTCCTGCGTAATTGGTTTTCCCTGCGTTGGGAGCGCGCGCTGGGCTCTTCAAATCATGGACAAACAGTATCCCACATAATTGATTTTTAGTTCACAAACACTTGTTGTAATGACTAACTACTCCTGACATTTTGGAGATGTTAGCTCTTTATACAGTAAAGTTACAGTGGGATACAAATGATATCAGCGTGATCCTGCTACGATTTGTTCCCTCAGTTCAAATCACGACAAACAGTATTCCACAGTTTATTTTTTTAAACCCATTTTGCACAGAGAGGCATTTTTTGAAAAATGTATTGACAGCAATGTTGAATATTATTACACAGGAAAAAAACAACTACACATAAAATAATCACACCGTGATGCCTCTGCCTTTCTAAAGGGAGGGACAGTAACTGCGTGTGTATATGTAATCGTGTAAAAACTGAAGATAGTCAGATTAACAGTATTTTGTCTCTATCTGCCATTCTGCAATTCATCTCATGTAAACAATAACGTGGCGCACAGTCTGACGTGAAAAAAGGCACATACCTTTGACGTTGCGTGATGAACTCTGTATTCCTCGTCCACACGTAAACGCAAAAAAGGACTTCTATAAAATCTCAGTTTTCGGTGATTCAAAACATGTGTGGACGAAAGGTCCAAACCCATAGAAACAGCTGCGTTTTCAAAAATACCCGTGTAGGTGTGGACGTAGCATAAGAGTTATTCGTTTACTTTCTTACTACCTGTAATTTATTGGAGATTACTTGTATTTGCCTAATTGTTTACTAAATGTTTGAGGTGTGAAATAAACCGCAATGGAGCAAAATACAGGTGTGTGTGGTTGGAGGATGTGTTCGTGAGTGCGTGCGTGCGTGCGCACTCACGAAAAAAGTTTGGGAACCACTGGGTTAGCGGGTGCTCGCTGAACCCTACAAAGATGCATTCGTGTGGGTTGCGTTGGAGTCGTGGAGGCTCTGTAGCTAGTTACTGGGGTGTGAGAGACCACAGTGAGGTTGGCAGGTCTGGCGTCCATGTTGTTTGCGAAAAAAGAGAAAAGTCTTTTTTTTTCTGAGGGAAAAAAAACCAGTTCAATTTAGGCCTAAATGTTAAATTATTTCTCCTGAATGCGAGCGAGAGAATAAACCTATCGCTGTGAAGGTAAATTGGACCTGCATCCAATTCAGAACTCTATCCCAAATAATTTTATTAAAACACCTCGATGAGGTATTTTGGTTTGGTGCAGCCACTCCTTATCAGACCAAAAGTAAAGAGTTTTTCTTCATTTTTTGAGCTACTTTTACAACGGGTTTTCTCATTAACAGGAAATAGAATCCTTAAAAGAAAACGGTCTAATTTTGCACACACCGCAGGTCAAGAAGGCGTCAAAAAACCCTCTAATCGATATTAGTATTTCTTAATGCTTGTAACCTAGCAAAGAATTTCATGCAGGGCTCAACTCCTAGTACGTGTAAAATAACCCTTAGTGGAAAAGAAAAAGCACCGCGCACATATTCAGAACTCAGAACTAAATTCATAACTAAATAATTTTATTAAAACACCCCAATGAGGTATTTTGGTTTTGTGCAGCCACTCAAACCAAAGTAAAGAGTTTTTCTTCATTTTTATAGCTACTTTTACAACGGGTTTTCCCATTGACAGAAAATAGACAGAAACCCTAAAAGAAAATGGCCTTGTTTTACGCACATCAAGAAGGAGTCAGACGACCGTCCCGGTCAATGCTTCCTCCATCGGGTACCATAAACTTATGAGAAAAAACCCCTGAGAATTTTTTATTTTGTAGTGAGAGAGAGAGAGAGAGAGAGGGAGAGAGCGAATCGATCAAACTTTTCTACAAAACGTTATACCACTCCGGGTCAGGAGGGGCGATATAGCACGGACCGGCCAGATGACTACGCAGGATGCAAACATAACCGGAAGCGTCCCAGGGACTTTCCCTTTGACATTCATCCTGGAATGATCTCCTCGTGTCGGTGTTGTTCCCACATCATTATAATAAATGTTGTTCCAGGTTCAACATTGCCAGTGACCAATCACATTGTTGTGACGTCCACCTCATCTGGAACAACAGAGATATTTTATTTAAAAATAAATCACTTTTCCTAGAAACTTGGGTCCAAAATGGGATCCTATTGGTGGCATGTGCACGCAGCGACTGGCAGTGAGTGAGAGCTTGGCATCCTACGTTTTTAAGTTCTTATCGTTTATTTTCGTTTCTATCGCTGGCATGTGTTTTGGTTGAAGGAAGTGACAGTTTTCTTACAAAGTGACGCTCCACAACAGTGAGAACGTCATGGATTTTTTTTCTTCATTGTGGTTGGATTTCTACTGTGCTGGCTTGCTTCCAATGATGTGGGCGAGGCCGTGAGTCAGCTGAGGATTGTTTACTCCCGCAACGAACTATTACAACTTAACTTACCGTATGATGGTAAGGACCTCACCTCATGTATGCCGGATTTTATACATAAAGACTCTAACAGAACGAGTGAGAAGAGGAAGAGGAAAAGAGGGAGACGTGGAGGTGTTAAATTGCGTCTGAGGAGACAACAGGTCAGTCGGTTTCCCCTGCCGTCTGTTATCCTTGGAAATGTTCAGTCTCTTAGGAACAAGCTGGATGAACTCCAGGGAAACGTCAGGTTCGAGAAAGACTTCCGGGACAGCTGTGTAATGGCTTTTTCTGAGACATGGCTGACGGAGCTGGATCAGGACGCCGATTTTTCAATTGACGGTTTTGGAGCTCCCTTTCGCCGGGATCGGGATGCACGGGTAACAGGGAAATCTCAAGGAGGGTAAATGGTAAATGGTAAATGGCCTGTATTTGTATAGCGCTTTTACTAGTCCCGCCTAGGGACCCCAAAGCGCTTTACATGTCCAGTCATCCACCCATTCACTCTCACATTCACACACTGGTGGAGGCAAGCTACAGTTGTAGCCACAGCTGCCCTGGGGCAGACTGACAGAAGCGAGGCTGCCATATCGCGCCATCGGCCCTTCTGGCCAACACCAGTAGGCGGTAGGTGAAGTGTCTTGCCCAAGGACACAACGACCGAGACTGTCCGAGCCGGGGCTCGAACCGGCAACCTTCCGATTACAAGGCGAAATCCCAACTCAAAGAGTTTTCTGAAATTCTATAGGCGGGGGAGTATGCTTGTATGTGAACAAACGTTACTGTTGCGCTGTGAGTGTTAGAGAGTGTATTTGTACACCAGATGTTGAACTTTTATCCGTGTCACTGCGCCCTTTTTATCTCCCTCGTGAGTTTCCACAACTTTTTATTACAGTAGTTTACATTCACCCGAGGGCACACCCCGCCTCCACTTGCAGCATCATTTCAGACGTAGTGCAGAAGCTGCAGGCGCTCTCTCCTGACGCACCAAACTTTATAATGGGGGATTTTAACCATGTCTCTCTTAAATCAACTTTGGGCAATCTGTATCAATATGTATCCTGTCCTACCAGACGGGATAAAATTTTGGACCTTTGTTACGGATCGGTGAAGAATGCTTATAAATCCCTCCCGCTTCCTCCTCTGGGATCTTCTGACCATAACTGTGTGCATCTTCTGCCCATCTATAAAACTTTCGTGAACGAGAGAAGACAAAGACTAAGGATGTTGACATATGGTCAGAAGAATCTGTGCTTACCTTGCAGGAATGTTTTAAGTGTACAGATTGGGAAGTTTTTATTCAGTCTTGTGGAGATGATCTTGGCGCTTTGGTGGATGTTACTAGCTTTTATGCAGTATTTTGTAAAGATATGATTATACCCCGTAAGCGCGTTAAAGTCTACGCTAACAATAAGCCATGGGTCACTAAAAGCGTCAAATCCTGTTTAAGGAAAAAGAGACAGGCCTTTAAAGAGGGAGTTGTTACTGATTTTCAGACAGCCACCAAGGAACTGAAAATCGAGATCTTGAAGGCAAAACAGAGCTACAAAAACCTTCTTGAAAGCAAATTTGCTGCAAAAAATTTTGGGTCTGCCTGGACTTGTATGAAAACCATAGCAGGGTTTCAAAATCCCCAGAGCAGCAGTCAGATCATTTTAGATGGTTTTAATTCAGACAGAGATTTTGCAAATGCTTTAAATATGTTTTATGCTCGTTTTAGTTCTTCTGATTTTAGCGAGGATATTTTGGAACTGAAACAGAAACTGAGAGATACTCAGCACTTTATCATTGAACTCAGTGACGTCAAAAAGGCCTTTCATAAAGTCAATGTGAACAAGAACCAGGGTCCTGATAATATTAGTGGCCGCCTAATTAAATCTTGTGCTGACGAACTCAGTCCTATATTTCAGGTTATTTTTAATCAATCCTTGCAAACACAACATGTGCCCTCTCTTTGGAAAGAAGCAGTCGTGGTTCCTGTCCCTAAATCTAGTCGTCCAAAAATTCTAAATGACTTCAGGCCAATAGAGGAGTGGAGGACGCACTTTTGACTTTGTTAAATCTGATTCTTAAACATGTAGAGAGTAAAGGGACTTTTGCAAGACTTCTTTTTATTGGTTTTTCTTCGGCTTTTAATACAATACAGCCCCATATTTTAATTAAAAGACTTTTAGAACAGTTTGAAATCAGGAAAAACCTGGTGGGCTGGATTTTAGATTTTTTAACTAACAGGTCACAAAGAGTGAGAATAAATGGGATTCTGTCTGACCCAGTGTTCTCCTCCACAGGTTCTCCTCAAGGGTGCGTCTTATCTCCCTTATTATTCATTCTCTATACAAACATGTGTCAGAGCAGATATGAAAACAGGGCCATCATTAAATATGCAGATGACTCTGTTATTGTCAGCTTACTGAAAGAGGGTGAAACTAACCACGGTCCAGTCATTGATGACTTTGTTCAGTGGTGTGAGGAGTCTTATATCCAGCTGAACATATCTAAAACAAAAGATATGGTGATTGATTTTAGGAAACAACAAAATGGGCACGCAGACACTTTAATTAAAGGTCAGAAAATAGAGCAAGTACAATCATATAAATATCTTGGGACCATAATCAATGAAAAACTGAACTTTGATCAAAATTGCAAATCAGTTTGTAAAAAGGGTCACCAGCACCTTTATTGTCTTAGGAAACTTGCTCATTTCCACATTGACCAAAAATTTTTAACTTTGTTTTATCATTCTTTTATTGAGTCTGTTTTATCCTTTTGTTTGGTGGCATGGTTTGGTCAGACCTCTGTCACAGAGAAAAACTCTCTAAATCAGATAGTGAGATGGTCCAGTCGTCTGATAGGTGAGCCACAGTCTTGTTTAGCCTCCCTGTGCTCTAAGCAGGTACAGAGGATGGCTTTATCAATCCTTAAAAATGGTTCCCATCCTCCAGATTCTTCCCTCAGGACGGAGGTTTCTATTTCCGAGATGCAGGACAAAGCGTTATAAAAATAGCTTTGTCCCCGTTGCTGTCACTGAATTAAATAAGAACTGTTTTTGATTCGAAATATTAAAATGACCATATATGTGCCACAGTGAGGTTTATATCTTTACTAGGTATGTGTGTTTTTAAAGGGATGCCAAATGCTGTCATTTTTTCTGTAAAGCAAATTTACCTTGCCTATGGGTATAAATAAAGTTACCTTGACCTTGACCTTGGCTCAGCTGGTTAATAAAGAGGGAGTACTACTTACTTACAATGAATTCCTTACACTATATAATTTTCCCATCAGTGTTTGGGAATTCTCAAAGGTGCTTGGTGCCATACCCTCAGGTACTTTAATGTTATATAAAAACACTGACAGTTCAATATCTGCCTCAGTCACTCTCCCTGATCCAGCTGAGTCAGCAGTGGGAATAATCTGCTTTTCACAGGAACTTGGTAACAGCAATAACAGAATACGTAGTTTATTCCAAGAAGCTATCGTGTCTCTCCCATATATATAATATCTTACTGGAACCGACATGTTCCAGATATCACCTGGAAGACAGTCTGGATGATCCCATAAATATCTAATTGTAAACAAGGTGAAGGAAATCTCATATAAAATTCTTCATAAATGTTACCCAGCCAGTCACTGTATGGTAACATTTAAAAGAGACATAAATACTAATTAAACTTTCTGTGGGGATCATCCAGAAACTGTGGCACATCTTTTTTGGTACTGTTCCTCTACACAGAGATTCTGGAAGGACTTTAGCAGTTTTGTTATTGTCCATTGTCGGATTATAATATTATTTTATGCCATGTTAGACCCCTAATTAAAGATTGTGAATTATTATGTAGTTTTAGTTTGCATTATGCTCCTGAATTAGAAGAAGGTGATAACTATTACATTTGGTAAACTGATTTGCATTACATTAGACTGTTGATTTATTGTGAATGAATGATATTGTTTTATGATGCATTATACTGCTGAGTTATAAGAAATACTGTTTGCAGAAAGTCATCGCCTTATTTGTTTGGTTAGAAGAGAACAGAGCATACTGCCCCATCTCAGCAGGAGCAGATAAACAGGGAGCCAAGGTCGTAGCCTAGGCACTGTGTGAGAAAGAATGTGAATGTTTAGGCTTTTATGATTAGGTGGGGGCCACTAGAGGCTATAAGAGTTTGATCAATGCTCCACCATTTTGAGATCTGATGCTGTCTGCTGTATGGTGTCCATCTCCCACGCGTGTGTTCATTAAATCATCGTTTGACTCAACCCGGCCGGACCAGTGTTGTTATTTTGGTTTTTCCTCTTGTATCCATCCCCAATATTTGAATCCGTAACACCATATTTTAAGGGAGTTTTCTTAATGATGGGAAAATGTTTTATTCTGTTTCTTTAAGTTTTCCAGGAAGAATAATAAATGTTTTTTTTATAATAAATTAGTTAATACTTTTAGCTAAATGTAAGTTTATTAATAAAACACCATATTTCTGCCTTTTTATAAGGATATGGATTTGTACATACAATCAATATCAGACTCAACCAACAAAAAGCCTCTCAGAACAATATTTATATGTTGATTTTTTCGCCTACTCATATAATAATTTTTTTACCCCTGATTTTGTATGTTCATGTTCTGTTCTTTTGTAAACTGCATCTGTTTGTATGTTGTATACTCATTGTGTGTTCAATAAAGTTCAGTAAAAAAAAAAGTACGTTCTAAATTAAGCTTCAGACGTCACTAATCATGTGACTCTGGCCAAACGAATCAAGCCTCGACACAGTGCTTCTGAAGCAGCGCATTGATCTTTTTGACACACGCACCGGAGCGTCAGCTTCAAGCGGACCATCACTACCTCTCACATCTAAAGGTAAGTGCCAAGGCAACTTTGAACTGAGTTTAGTCAATCTTGAGTTTTTCGAAGTTTTCTGAATGAAGTTTTCTGTTGCTCTCTGTGAGAGAAGACCGTTAAAGGCGAGGCTCTCCAGAGTGTAGCAAAACAGGAAAACACAGCTTCCTGTTTCAATAGTTTAGAAGTGTAAGTGAGACACGAGTATAGAAAGGTCAGGTTTCGTTAGTTGTTTTTCTCACCACTGATCACGCGCTCAACACTCTACACATACTTGCATCACACGGGCGCTCTCAAGCATCAGTATTGTACAATTCTGGGCGTCACGTGAGTTGCAGGTGTTACCATATAACGGAAATCTCCATTGTTCTGTAGCAGGGGTTCTCAAACGTTTCACAATGAGTTTCACCCTTACGAGTGACATCACAGCACAGTAGTATAGGCAGTAGCGGTTTTTGATACGGGTGACACGAGCGGTTGCCCGGAGCGGCATCGTGGTGGGGTGGGGGGCATCACGGGCATTGGCAAGAAAAAATAAAATAAAATAAAAAAATGCTCGTATTCATGCTGCCCCGACATCATGCCAGCGCATATTGGGAATGTCGTAGGCACCGATCGGTTTTCTCCCATTTGCTGGGAGTAAGGGCGCCCTCCGTTTGCGAGGTGCGCCTGCTGCTTGCTGCGCAGGGAGGAGAGGGCGGGGCGGCGGGGGAGTCTCTGGCTGGCTGGAGCGCCATCTAATAATCAACTCTCAAAATAAAACAAAATAAAAACAAAACAACAAACAGATATTGTGATACAGACTTATAATTTGCACCGATGTTTTTTAGAAATTCTATAAGCCAAAAGTGAGCGCGAGAGCCCTTGGTGCGCCTGCTCGCTGCTGAAGTCAAAGTAAACTTTATTGTCATCTCCGCTACATACAGTCCAGTATATAGAGAGACGAGACGACGAGGCTCCAGTTACAGCAGTGCAAGTAAACAAACAATAAATATAAGAAGAGTAAGAAAATAAATATACACTTTAGGACTAGTGGTAAAGGGATCAATAACAATTAAAAGTTTATAATGTACAGTTTGATGATTTAAAGTCTCACACACAACCCTGGAAAGGGGAGGGGGACATGCTGCTTCCAAATAGAGCACATTTCATTCATAATGTTGTAAATCCAAGCCCATTATGTATTCACGATCTGAACACTGGGTTGTGCAAAATCCCAGAAATAAACCTTAGACAAAGTGAATCTATGAACTAAGGTCAGGGGCGGATCTAGAAGGGTGGCATGGGGTGGCAAGTGCCACCCTAAAATGATCCCTTGCCACCCCAAGTGCCACCCCAGTTTTGCATATGAAAGTGTTGTTTATTAAAATAAGATAGCATTAACAGTTTGAGCGTAGTTACAGTCAGCAGTGAATATAAATGTTAAAACTGAATATATTGCATAGTGTCCCCCCCTCCCCCCCCTCCATCAGTAACAAATGGTTCAGCCCATAGCAGGACCGGCTTTTTTCTTGTTTTCAGTAGCTTCAGTAGTTTCACATAAGTTTGTAATTTTTACTCCAGGATGGGGATGGATGATGTGCGTCCTGCGCCACCCATACAATCTGGGGCGTATCGGAGCCATTTCTGGACTGCTTGTGCAAAGACAAACTCGGACATAGAGTTTGCCCCTAACTGCTGCGTCAGGCCATCTAGGACAAAAATACACACACACACACACAAACAAAAAAGTGAATTAGAGCACATGAATAAGCTCTTGTTAACTGTCTTCAGCGGGGAGAAAGTATGTAAACTCCTAGGCTGATAAACATGAAAGTTACCAGGCGTAAATCTGCAAACTGCTGCATTTGATTCCCAAAGAGCTATGAGCGGAAAAAGTGATAAGTCTTAGCATGGTGTGTCGTGTATCCTTTAAAACAAATTAACATGGGGTCTTCGGGCTGTACAAACTACAACCCGAAGACTAAACAAGCTGAAGACCAAAGACTCCATCTCCAGATTAACTGGACATGAAAGTCTTGTTATTAAGAAAGACAAAGTAATATAGCAAAAAACTGGACATAGGAAATGTGAAACACACCCAGCAGATCAATTGATCCCTTTATTGTAAAACTTACCAAACATGCATCTGCACAGCGCTGTATCTTTAAATGCCCTTTTTTGCTTTGTCTGGTCCTTGGTTTTTTTCCCTGCCCAGTTGAGTACCGAGGCTCTTTTGTAATGGCATAAGCCATTATACGGCGGACTTGCACCTCCAGTGTGGTCCCTCCAATCAAGGCAAAGCGTCTCACCTATAGACACATTTTATATTTTGTATGCAAGTGCTTGTGTGTTTAATCAACATGCCGTCGTTATGTATTTAAATCACATCTGACAGCTATTACACTTTATAGTTACAAAGTGTACATAACCTTTATATACTTACCATTGCCTTATTTGCCTCTTGTGATTGAAGAGCTGCCTCTGCATTGTTTAGCTCCTCAATGTTGTGCAAGGGCAAATCCAGAGGCAGTACCCCAGCATCTACCGATTCATTGCAGCAGGGATGGCGGATGGCTCTGACCTCCTCACGGAGTTCGTTAACTGCTCTGGTCCAGTCTGACAGCATAGTTAACATCTTTTGTGAGGTCGCATCTGTTTCAGAGAACAATTCTAGAAAGATTAATGGCTTATGCAGTGAGAGGCGAAAAACTAATATATCCATAAGTGATGGTGTAACATTCTGCATTCAAGTATAAGTTGTTCTAACTGCTAAAAGTGTTTGCTAGTTTTTGCCTGTCACATATATTTGATATTTATATATGTAGCTGCCATCACCAGTGTGTGAATTGTGTGTGAATGGGTGGATGACTGAATGTGTAAAGCGCTTTGGAGTCCTTAGGGACTAGTTAAAGCGCTGTACGAATACAGGCCATTTACCATTTACCATTTATACCATGTAAAATCTGAAATTCCAAGATTTTCGAACTTGCCTTGTAATAGTGGCCTCACAGAGTCTCTGGAATCTACAGAAAAAAATCACAACAAGATGACATTCAGGAGTATAAATTTGTGTTTTGAAGATAAGAGCACAATGA